>NW_026728342.1:0-92253 GCF_030684315.1 Stegostoma tigrinum
GGGCAGTGGAGTTTTAGACGACCTCAAGTGTTCAATGGGCAAATGTGGAACTCTAGCAGGGAATGCATTGGACTTGTCACGTCCGGAAGTGAAGTAGTTCTAGTTGAAGGTTTCACTGCTAATGAGGCAAGACAAGAGACAGCTTTAGGGATTGCATGAATGTGTGGTCGGACGTTCATCATGGGATAAACAAGATGCCAAGGTTGTGCTGAGACAAGCGTAACATTACATTGTTGCCAAGGGGGAGTAATGCAGTCAGTAGGTAGTGAATAGAGATTGGTGTGGGGACCACAAGCAGTGGTCTTCCCAGTTTTAAATTGTTGTCTCTACATAGTTCCGCAACTTTATGTTCTGTTCAAAGAGCATGACTGACGAGAACGCAGAAGTTAGCCATTTGTTTACTTGTCAATATATCTTGATTTTTCCATCATGTTCTCCAATTATTTCCAAAACCTGTGCAGTGTACTAAGTGAACCATTCAAACCTTAAAAGGAAATGTTAAAATTGTGGAATAGAAAGTTAAATTTATTTTATTGAAAATTTAAATAAATTACATGAAGGTTTGACCAAGACTGAAAGGAATTAGATGGAACACCAGATGAATAAAACAAGCAGTAGTAAGGTGGTATTAGCTGGATGTTCCTGAAGAAAGAGAACACAGCCAACCTTTCTTCCATCAGGGAGATTAATTGTGTGGTGTCAGACACATTCGATTAAATCATTCCTTCTGTCTTTACTGTCTGACTGTACTATGGTTGTAATATTTCCTTTTTTAAAGGCTCAAGGTTCGACATACTTCTCATTTTATAAATTTTAAGAAGCTGGCTAATTATCAAGTCATGGTAGGATTGAAAACACATTCTATAACTGTTTGAAGTCAGAAGTCACATGACACCAGCTTGTCATCCAACAGGTTCATTTGAAATCTCACAAGCTTTTGGAGTGCGCCCCTCCATCAGGTGCAGTTAGTGAGATGACCACACAGACACACAGCTTATAAGCAGAGAGATCAAAAGATCATAGAATTGGCCTGAGTGGAGTGTCAGATAATAACTCTATGCAGGCGTCCAAGAGTGTTATAGGCAAGGAGAGTGTTTATACAGTCAATATCAGTGCTGTGCTGTCATGATAATCTGGCAGCGCAACAGGCATGTACAAAAGGTGACATCTCAGGTCAGACTCTGACTTGTAGTTGAGAGGCTTGTGTTCAGAATCTGTCTCAGAGTTTTAACCTTTATTTCAAAAGCAGGAATTTACAAGATGCCACACTGACTGACTGTAACTACAAGTTGTGTGCTTTTTCAACAAAATATCTGCAAATAAACAAACATCCTGGATGAAGACTTATTATCTGACACTCCACTCTCACCAGTTGTATGATCTTTTGATCTGTCTGCTTATAAATTGTGTGTCTGTGTGTTTTCCTCTCTGACCGCACGTGATGAAGGGACTGCATTCCAAAAGCTTGTGTGATTTCAAATAAACCTGTCAGATTATAACCTGATGCCATGTGACTTCTGACTTTGTCCATCCTAGTCCAACACCAGCACCTCCACATTATAAGTGTTTGGAACCAAGTCAGTGCAACAGGCATAGGTCGAACATTTGACTTTGGAAGGATGCCTCGTGTCGACAAATTCATTAATAACAAAGGATTTCTCCATTATGCCATCTTTCGTAACATGCTGCGTCTCACAGTCATAATGAAAGGATGCCCACTTCAATTTAGCAGCGCCAAGAACAGTTATGGACATTTTTAGCATGGGAGGAGGCCATTCAGCCTATTTTATCTGTACCAGCTCTCTCCCAGAGCAGCAAAATTAATCCTTTTCTCAAACTCATGCCACATATTTCACAGGATTGAAATATATAGGTACATAGTTAAGAGATTTTAACATCAAGTGAGCAGTTCTCGCACTTCACCTTGTCACTAAAAATTGAAAACGTGACTTACAAAGAGTGAGTCTTTATTTTGTTCTGTTGTGATGATGAAGAAGATGCAAGACAAAGTGTTGGAACTGGCCTCTGGAACTTAGAAACTTTTAAATGTGTTTATAAAATGAATTCTGTGCGCATTTACTAAAAGCAGTTTTATGGAAGGAAAAGGTACTAAAGAAGATTTGGTGTATTGCACTTGATGCTATTATACTCCAACCTGTGAAAACAGAACTCTACGACTGTGAGTGTTGAGTTCTGAGAGGGTGCTATCTTGTTTGAATTTACATTGCTAAGACTAGACCTATTTTCCCAACAGCAAAATTGGTAATCCAGCAAGAAATGGATATTGGTTTCTCGCATTTGTTGGCTGTAAGTGTCTGTATAAAGTTTGAGTCCAGTTTCCTTATATACAGGTGCTTAACCTGCTTATACAGTTTGAACATTTGTTGTGCCCATGAAAGTTTTTTGAATGGTTTCACCTCCAGTTTTTTTCTTTATACATATTTGGTATTTTTTTCAGGGTAAGGACTGCCTGCAAAATCTGAGATTGGGTTTTGAAAGACATCAGCTTTTATTTTGGAGATAATGGTAACTGTAGATGCTGGAGAATGCGAGATAACAACGTGTGGAGCTGGATGAACACAGCAGGCCAAGCAGCATCTCACGAGCACAAAAGCTGACGTTTCGGACCTCGACCCTTCATCAGAAAAGGGGGAGGGAGAGAGGGTTCTGAAATAAGTAGGGAGAGAGGGGGAGGCGGATCGAAGATGGATGGAGGAGAAGATAGGTGGAGAGGAGAGCATGGGTGGGGAGGTAGGGAGGGGATAGGTCAGTCTGGGGAGGCCGGACAGGTCAAGGGGGCGGGATGAGGTTAGTAGGTAGGAAATGGGGGTGCAGCATGAGGTGGGAGAGGGGAATAGGTGAGAGGAAGAATAGGTTAGGGAGGCGGGGACGAGCTGGGCTGATTTTGGGATGCAATGGGAGGACCGGAGATTTTGAAGCTTGTGAAATCCACATAGATACCATTGGGCTGCAAGTTTCCCAAGTGGACTATGAGTTGCTGTTCCTGCAACCTTCGGGTGGCATCATTATGGCACTGCAGGAGGCCCAGGATGGGCATGTCCTCTAAGGATTGGGAGGAGGAGTTGAAATGGTTCAATACTGGGAGGTGCAGTTGTTTATTGCAAACTGAGCATAGGTGTTCTGTAAAGCGGTCCCCAAGCCTCCGCATCGTTTCCCCAATGTAGAGGAAGCCACAACGGGTACAGCGGATGTTTTGGATATTTCTGAAGCATTGATTTTCATTCAAAGTTGGTTGGATTTTGCTGAAGCAATAGACATAACTCACTATGACGTAGACCATGTCAGAGATAACGTTTCGAGTCCTTTGACCCTTCCTCAGAACTCACTCTTCACTGATGCTGCCAGACCGGCTGAGCTTTCCCAGCAACTTCTGTTTTTGTTCCTGATTTACAGTGCCCACAGTTCTTTTGTTTTTATGACACAGACAAAACTTGATCTCTGCAGGTAGCATGATGCTGCATTCTCCAACTTCCATGCCTTTTTGTAATATAATATTGTCCTTTTAGTACAGAAGTGGCTTTTTTTTTGTTTGTTTTAACTTCTGCACATACTTTCTTTGCAGGTTAAAAGTCTGTGCCTTTTCAGTTCACTGCAGTGCTGCATAATGAAGACTTTCAACATTCTTATTTTAAAAAAGTAGAAAATCAGTGTTGTTTGTTTTCCAAAATGTGATGTGCAAGTGCAACACTTAACAGTGTGTTCATCAAACTATTGTTTCCTTTGATCTTTGTATTGCAGAAATTTCTAGAATCATTTCATATATATTTTCCTTGATATATTTTAGCAGCTTTCCTGGAGCAAGTCTGTTTTCCTTAGGATGAGACTAGTTTCAGACATACTCCCTTTATTATGAGATTTGATTGGGGTAAAGCGAGGAGGATTTTTATTCACTGAGACACACATGACTATATATTTAAAGCATTGGAAAATGCATCCTGTTCGGACTGTCATGTTATCTGGTGTTTGTACCAGGCTTTCTGATGAAGTGCAAATGATTAAGGATGCTAATGGATGCTATATGTTATTACAAGAGGAAATAAACATACAAGTAAGGATTTTGTGCCACAGTTATACATAGCATTGAAGCCATACCTCAATTATGGCATATAATATAAGTTGCCTCATTTAAGGAGGCAGTTCAGATTTAGGTTTACTAGAATAATACTTGCAATTAATGGGTTGTCTTATGAAGTAAGATCAGAAGGACTGGGAAGGATGAGAAGGACCTCCTCTCTACCTATCGTCTCTTCTCTCCATCTTCGGTCGGCCTCCCCCTCTCTCCCTATTTATTCCAGTTCCCTCTCCCCATCCCCCTCTCTGATGAAGAGTCTAGGCCCGAAACATCAGCTTTTGTGCTCCTGAGATGCTGCTTGGCCTGCTGTGTTCATCCAGCTCCACACTTGGTGATCTTAGAAGGACTGGGCTTGTTTTTGCTGAAGTTGAGAAGAGGAAGGAGGTGATTTCCTTGAAGTATATTTGATTCTGAATGGTCTTCACAAGGAATATGTAGAAGGATTTTTCCTATACTTTGGCGAGCGCAGAACTAGGGACACTTATGCAAAATTTGACGTTGCCACTTAAGGACAGATGAGCAGAGCATTTTTTTCTCTGATAGTTGTATGACATTGGAACTAGCTGCCTCCTAAGATGATAGAGTTGGGGTCATTGAATATTTTAAGGTGGATTTAGATTCTGGTAAGGCAGGGAAAAGGCCTCTATTAGTTGGAGTCATACCAAGCACAAAAGAAAAGGTTTGTGGTTGTTAGACATAGTCGTCTCACCTCCAGGACAACTCTGTAGGAGTTCCTCAGGGCAGTGTCCAGTGCCCAAACATCTATGCTGCTTCAGCATCCTTCTATAAAGTCAGAAGTGGGGATGTTTGCTGATGACTGCACAATGTTCAGTACCATTTCCAACTCCCTCGATAATAAAGCAGTCCATGTTCAAATGCAGCAAGACCAATATATTATCCAGGCTTAGGCTGTTACAGTGCGAGGTAACATTTGCACCACACGAGTGCCAAGCAATGGTCATCTCCAACAAGGGAGATTTTAGCCATCATCTCTTGACATTTAATGCTGCTACCATCGCCGACTCCCCTACCATCAACATCACGGGTGTTGGTGTTGACCAGAAACTGAACAAGATCAGCCACATAAATACTATGGATTCAAGAACAGGCCACCCTGTTGTGTGCAGGTGATTTTCATCACTCCATTTTTAACAAGATTTAACTGGAAATTTGGGATTTGTCATATTTCTGAAGAGTCGAACGGCAGCATGCTTTTCTTTTCGTTAATTCTTTGTAATTTATTGCATTTAAAACTCCTATTGCCAGAAAACGAAATTATGTGGCTGAGCGACTTCTTTCGAATGTCTTGTGAGAAGTGCCATTCAAAGGTTACACATTGTTACCTTGTGATCAGTTTGGATCAGTCGGGCAGGAAATAAGATGAGGCTGGGGGTGGGAAGATTTTGAAGCAGGTACTTCAGGGAAAGTAGCCTCTCCCTCCAGTCAAACCCTCCAACCCTGGCAATGTTCTTGTAAATCTTTTCTGAACCCTTTCAAGTTTCATGACAACTTTCCTATAGCAAGGAAGCCTGAATCGAATGCAGTATTCCAAAAATGGCCTAACCAATGTCCTTTGTAGCTGCAACGTGACTTCCTAACTTCTATATTGAGTGCTGTGACCAACAAAAGCAAGCATATTAAACACCTACTTCACTACCTGCAACTCCACTTTGAAGGAACTCTGAAACTGCACCCCAAGTTTGTTTGGCGACACTGCTGAGGACCTTACCTTTAAGTGTATAAGTTCTGCCCTGATTTGCCCACCAAAACCTAAAACCCTTTTCACATTAAACCTAATTGTCTGCTATTTGCTTGGTGGTTTGTATAAAAAGGGAAGAGTTTATGCTTGTTCAGGCAACCCACACCCGACATTCAGAGGTTGTTTTCCTAATGGCTTGAATTGGAACTGCTTAACAGAATGAGTTTTGGGATGCCTCAGGATGTCTTTATATATGCTGTGCATCAGGCAGGTGTCAAATTGTAATTTCACATACAGTTCTGCATACAGATAGCATAACGTAAGAAAGAAGAACAGGACTAAGTAGAATTATCCTTCAAAGCCTTGTTGAGTTGATTTGTCCTGTTTTGTTACTTCTACATTTATTAAATCCACTTTTTTTAAAGCATTCTTTCACAGGATGAGGGCACTGCTGGCAAGGCTAACATTTGTTTCCCGTCCAGGAATGGCTTGGTGGGCCATTTTGGAAGTCAGTAGAGAGTCAGCCATATTCCTGTGAATTTGAAGTCATATACCAGAATTGCGAAGGAAAGCAGATTCTCTTCCCTAAAGAATACATTAGTGAATTCAGTTTTCTGTTACAAGAATCTATGATAGTTTCATCGTCACTGTTACTTTTAACTCGAGATCTTTATTAATTAAATGTCATTTCCAGCAGATGCTTTTGTATTTTATATTTAATATTAGGATTTTAGTTTTAACTTAATTTCTTATTAACATTTCATCATTAATTTCAGGATGTTTCTCAGATTTTGTATACTTCCTCTCCATGAGGCTTTTAAAGAAGAAATTGCCCCAGTCAAACAAGAAGTCAAAATATTAAATGATCTGGCCAGTCAGTTATCTCCACTTATGTCTCTTTATCTCCAAAGATTTCTCACCAACTTGATGACCTAAATATGAGGTGGAAATTCATACAGGTAACAATGAAAACATTTTCAAAGCCAGCCAATCTGTTGTAGAATGTACAAATGAAAGCGTGTACAAATAATTTGGCTTCAAACATATGAGCAAGATAAAGAACCCTTTCAATTGAAGCAAGCAATTAATATTTTATTATCATGGTTTATGAAGTTATTCAATTTTATAATATTTCTTTTTCAAAAATACAATGTTCTGGTCTGTAGTCTGCACTTTAGAATGGAGTCGCAAAACAAAATCCAAATAGTGAGAGATGTGAGCATCCAAACCACAGTCTGAAATGGTTCAGGACTGGAACAATTTGAATATATTCATGATGAAGCTGCAGGTAGCAGATATTTTTCCCAATCCATCTAAAAGAATTTGGAATTGGACCATTGTGATAACTGCGGTACACTTCAGTATTATGTATTGTTTCATATATTTTAAGTCCCTGAGGAAGACAAACTTGAATGAATTACAACAAAGATATACTTGATGCATTGAAGGGAAGAATGACACAAAATTGTATGAACTGCATGTATTTCTTCCAATTGAGCAGATTTTCATTGATGTCAGCAAAGTAGTACATGAAAATTTCCTTTATCCCAAAAGTCTCATGAAATGTTTTACTGAGCAAATTATTTCAGTCTCGTTCTGTGGCAGTAACTCGCTTGGCCATGTAGCACAGTAAAACTCCTTATCGGTTCTAGAAAGCAGACAAAAACATAAGAAATAGCACCAGGATCTGGATGTTCTTCCTCTCGACCCTGCCTCACCGTCCGATAAGAACATGGCTGACCTGCCCAGGACTCAACTCCTCTTCCATCCCAACTTCTCAGAGCGCTCAACTTCTCTATTTCAAAAATCTTATCGACCACCTTGTTTAAATACTTTCAGTGATCTACCTTTCACAATTCTCTTGTATTCTAAACAATCGCTACCTGCTGAGAGAAGAAATTCCTTTGCATCTCCGGTTTCAATAAATGTTCCCTTCTTCTGTAACTATGTTGCTGAGTTTGAGATTTCCACACTAATGGAAACATTGTCTTCACATCTAGCCTGTCAAGCCCCCTCAAAATTTTGTGTTTCAGTAAGATCACCCCTCATTCTTCTAAACTTGAATGAATAAAGACCTTCTGTGCAACCATTCTTGATAAATCATGATCCGATGAATCAGCCCAGTGAGTCTCTTTGGAACTGCTTCCCATGGCTGTGTATCCTTTCTTGTATTTCTCCAAGTGTGACCTCCTCAATAGCCTGATCAGTTGCAAAAAAGCTTCCCCATTTTTGAACTAAAACCTCCTTCCAATAAAGGCCAAAATTCCATTTGCCTTCTTAATTACTTGAATTACCATCTTCATGGCTCACCTCAAATCCAACCTACAAAAGTGCTTTGATCCTTTGCAATTCACCTCCCACTGCAACAGGTCTCCAGTTGGTACCGTCTCCCTGGCCTGACAGTCATCCCTGGAATGTCTGGATAACAAGGATACCTACATCAGGCTTATTGATCGGAGCTCCACCCTCCACACTAATTCCAAACAATCTCCTCTGAATCGGAGACCTAGGCCTCAGCATCCCTCTCTGTAACAGGATTCTTGACTTCCTCACCCAGAGACCGCAAACAGTAAGGATAGGTGACAACACTTCCTCCACCGTAAGCCTCAACACCGGTGCCCAGCAAAGCTGCGTACTCAGGCCCCTACTCTAGACTCTTTATGCAGTCATGACTTGTTGCCCCCAACTCCATTCACAATTGTGCTGATGACGCTTCCATTGTAGGTCGGACCTCAAACAACAATAAGTCAGATTACAGGAAAAGAAATTGAGTGCTTGCTGGCATGATGGAAAAATAACAATCTGTCCATCAACATAAGCAAAATGAAGGAGCTGGTCATTGATTTCAGGAAGCTTCTGTCTGCAGCAATGGATATCAGTTTGAATAAGCGTACAAATAGATTTAAGAACAGCCTCTTACCTGTTGTGACTTTTGAACGGACCTCTCAAATGTTAATTCTGATCTTTCTCTCTCTCTCTCAGCATCTTCTCTGTGGCTGTAACACTATTCTGCATGTTGTACGGTGTGATTTGCCTATACAGCATGCAAATCAACACTTTTCACAGTATTTCAGTACATGTGACAGCAAAAAAGCAATCAGTCACCTGCATGCTAGTATGTGTTTCATGGACTAGAGCATCCAAGTCCCCTACCGTGCATTTTTTTAAGAGTCCTCCTCTATTTAAGGAAGAGTCTATCTTTTGATTCTTCCTACCAAAGTGTACTTTCCTACATTAAACTCGATCTGCCAACTTTTTTCTGACTTGCTCGACCTGTCTATCCCCTTGCAGATTCTTTATGTCCTCATGACAACATTCCCTTACTCTATTTTTGTAGCATCAGCAAATTTGGATGGATTTATGCCTTGTCCCTTCCTCTAAGTTATGAATGTAGATAGTAAATAATTGTAGTTCTAGGACTGATCCCTGTGGCACTCCACCAGTTATGGCTTTCTGGCCTGATAAAGATGGTGGTTAGAAAATAATTGGCTGAACCACTGAAATGAAAAATGTGTAAAAATATGCACTTTCATTGTTTGTGAAATACTTAAATCAGATTGTAGATAATAAAATATAAATATTACAGTCGTTCTTGATGAATACAGTTTATCATTGAGCTTTATGAAAATTCTGAATATAGTTCATGATTTATGATAGCATCAGTTTTCATGCATCTTTATCTGAGAATTCAGATTTGTTTTGTCAAAAATTGTGCTGTACCACACATGATATTTGCTAAATCTGTCCTGTCCCAGCAGTTCAACTTGTTCAGTTTTGAGATAACTTTTGTAAGGACCCCACAGTTGAGCTACCTTGCGTTGATAGCTCACGACACACTTGTTGCATTGAAACAAATGCACCTCAGATCACCTGTCCGTCTGCATTCATCATCTGCTCTGTGTCTATTCTTCCTCTTAGTCACACTGACTTCATTATCTAGTTCCTTACAGGCTGTAGTTATTATCTTGTTACTGCCCACTAACCTGTGCATTTGGCTCCCATCCCCCTGACACACTAGTTTAAATCCTCCCCAACAGCATTAGCAAAAGCAGCCCCGAGGACATTGGCTCCAGGTGTAGACGGTCCAATTTGTAATAGTCCCACCTCCCCCAGAACCGGTCCCAATGTCCCAAAAATCTGAACCCCTCCCTCCTGCACCATCTCTCAAGCCACTCATTTATCCTGCCTATTTCTTCATTTCTACTCTGACAAGCATGTGGCACTGGTAGCAATCCTGAGATTACTACCTCTGAGGTCCTACTTTTTAACTTGGCTCCGAACTCCCTAAATTCTGCATGTAGCACCTCATTGTGTGTTTTTTTAACCCATATCATTGATGCCTATATGCACCATGACAGCTGGTTGTTCACCCTCCCCCTTCGGAATGTCCTACAGTCAATCTGACACATCTCTGACCGGTGGACCTGGGAGGCAACATAGCATGTTTTTGACCATAGAACCGCCTATCTCCTCCCCTTACAATAGAATCCCTGTGGCTATAGCCCTTCCACTCTTTTTCTTGCCCTTCCTGTTTTGGAGGGATATGACCACAGGGGACACCACTGCCTTCCTGCTTCTTTTTCTGCCTTTTGGTCACCCATTCCCTTTCTCCCTCAGCTATCCTCATTAGCGATATGACCAATTTGCTGAATGTACTATTGCGGATGCTCCAAAGTGAGTCCATCCACAGCTCCAGAGCCATCATGCGGTCTAACGAGAGCTGCAGCTGGACACGCTTCCTGCCCGTGAAGGAGTCACG
The DNA here is from genome assembly GCF_030684315.1 of Stegostoma tigrinum. NCBI lineage: Eukaryota > Metazoa > Chordata > Chondrichthyes > Orectolobiformes > Stegostomatidae > Stegostoma > Stegostoma tigrinum. Next base: position 10,552 of record NW_026728342.1, read on the forward strand.
GACATCAGACACGTCCCTGAGCTCCCACATTGAGCAAGAGCAGCATAACACGGGTCTGGGATCTCCTACCATTTTTAGTCTTAAGATCTACTTGGTGCTGCTATAACATCAAATATTAGATGAATGAAATGTAATAAAATTGTACCATGTACACAGATCCTTGCAAGTTACCAACCAGGTTGAGAGGGCTGTTAAGAAGGCATACAGTGTTTTAGCTTTTATTAATAGAGGGATCGAATTCTGGAACCAAGAGGTTATGGTGTAGCTGTAAAAGCTCTGCTGCAGCCGCATTTGGAGTATTGCGTCCAGTTCTGGTCACCGCATTATAAGAAGGATGTGGAAGCTTTGGAAAGTGTGCAGAGGAGATTTACTAGGATGTTGCCTGGTATGGAGCGAAGGTCTTACGAGGAAAGGCTGAGGGACTTGAGGCTGTTTTCATTAGAGAGAAGAAGGTTGAGAGGTGACTTAATTGAAACATCTAAAATAATCAGAGGAGTAGATAGGGTGGATCGGGAAAGCCTTTTCCTGGGATAGTGACGGTGAGCACGAGGGGGCATAGCTTTAAATTGAGGGGTGAAAAATACAGGACAGATGTCAGAGGTAGTTTCTTTACTCAGAGAGCAGGAAGGGAATGGAACGCTTTGCCTGCAACGGTAGTAGATTCGACAGCTTTAGGTACATTGAAGTTGTCATTGGATAAGCATTTGGACGTACATGGAATAGTGTTGGTTAGATGGGCTTGAGATCGGTATGGCAGGTCGGCACAACATCGAGGGCCGAAGGGCCTGTACTGTGCTGTTATGTTCTGTGTTCTATTTATTGTTGAACAGCAGCAGGAGGTGAGGAGGCAGAGACTGCGACCTTGAGGTCACGGAGGGAAGGAAAAAGAGGCTCTTACTTGGAGATTGAGAATCAGGAGAGGGCACAACCCAGAGGTTTGGGAGTGTAGTGAGGCTGCGAGTTTGAGGTCAAGGTGAGGAGAGGCACCAGTTGATGTAGTAGATTAAATGTAATACAGAAAATTGTGAAGTGGTTCAGTTTGGTTGGAAAAACAGTACATCAAATGGAAGGAACCATTCTGAATGGGTGCAGAAGCAGACAGGTTTTGCTGTTATGTGCATAAACCATTCAGTTAAACCACGGCTAGTCTCAACTTCAACTCTATTTGCCTGCTGAAAAGTCATGTCGACTCAAAACATTAGTTTGCTTTCTCTCCATGGCTGATGCCTGACCTACTGTGGTCTCCGGCATTTTTTGTCGTCAGTCTGTTTACCTCCCTTTCTTCTATATCCTTTCGTACCCTTAGCTATCAAAAATAATTTCAGTCACACACATTCTTATTGATCCAGCACCCACATTCTTTTACGAGAGAGTATTTGAGATCTTGACTGTTGTTTGTATTAAGATAAAAGTGCTTCCTGATTTCAGTTCTGAATGGCTTGCCATTGAATCTCATATATTAATAGATAATCTCTGGATGCAAAATGTGTTGGGCAGAAAGGCTTATTTCCGTGCAGTGTGCCACCAAGATTCTAACTCCAGACAAACATATCCATCTTCTTTGCGCTCATTCTGACTCCTACGAGCAGGGAGCTTTCCCCCCATTCCCGTTAAAACCAGTTTTGCTCGGTTCCCTGGATGCCACATTTGGTCAAATGTGGCCTTGATGTCAAGAACAATCACTGTCGCCCTCACTCCCTCACCTCTTTTGTCCATGTTTGAACCAGGGCATCAATGAGGCCAGGAGCTGGGTGGCCCTGGTCGAAACCCAACTGAGTGTTAGTGAGTAGGTGATGCCTTTATTTTCACCTACTGTAGTCCCAATCATGCAACTATGTCAATTGCTGCCCCTGCCAAGCGCTGGAAGCCTCCCCAGCGTTATCCAGACAGCAGAAAATTTGTTTCAGGAAGACGAGGACCTGCCCTGTCAAATTTCATGTGGATGTGCTGTTGCACACGCACAGAGCGTGATTAAAGGGAGTCAGCATGGCTTTCTGAGGGACGAGTCATACCCTACAAATCTGACTGAGTTCTTTGAGGAGGTCATGAGACAGGTTGATGAGGGACGAGCAGTGGATGTGGTGTACATGGACATCAGCAAAGCATTTGATAAGGTTCCCCACGGCAGGCACTTTGATGAAGTCAGGAGGTATGGAAATCAGGGTGACTTGGCTGCCTGGATTCAGAATTGGTTGGCTGACAGGATGGAGAGAGTGGTTGTAGATGGTAAATATTCTGCTTGGAGGTCAGTGCTGAGTGGTGACCCGCAGGGTTCTGTTCTTGGGCCTCTGCTGTTTGTAGTTTTTAGAAATGACTTGGATGTGGAGGTTGAGGGGTGGGTTAGTATGTTTGCTGCTGACACAAAGGTTGGAGGTGCCATTGATAGTATCGGGTTATTTCAGGCTTCAGCGAGACATTGACAGTATGCAGAGGTGGGCTGAGAAATGGCAGATGGAGTTCAACCTGGATAAATGCGAGGTGATGCATTTTGGAAGGTCGAACTTAAATGCTGAATATAGGATGAAAGGCAGATTCTTTGCAGTGTTTAGGAATAGCGGGATCTTGGTGTTCAAGTGCAGAGCTCCCTCAAAGTTGCCACACAAGTGGATAAGGGTGTTAAGAAATCAGATGGTGTTTTGGCTTTCATTAACAGGGGGATCGAGTTTAAGAGCCGCGAGGTTATGCTGCAGCTGTACAAAACCCTGGTGAGACCACACTGGAATATTGTCTCCAGTTCCGGTTGCCCTATTATAGGAAAGATGTGGAGGCTTTGGAGAGGGTGCAAAGGAGGTTTACCAGGTTGAGGAGGTTGACTGAGCTCGGACTTTTCTCTCTGGAGAGAAGGAGGAAGAGAGGTGACCTGATCGAGGTGTACAAGGTAATGAGAGGCATGGATATAGTTGATAGGCAGAGACCTTTCCCCAGGGCAGGATTGACTGCCACGAGGCATAGTTTTAAGGTGTTAGGAGGAAGGTATAGAGGAGATGTCAGAGGGAGGTTCTTCACCCAGAGAGTTGTGAGTGCATGGAATACTTTGCCAGTGGTAGTGGTGGAAGCAGAGCCATTAGTGACATTTAAGCAACTGCTGGACATGCACATGGACGCAGTGAATTGAGGGGAATGTAAGTTAGGTTCGGTTATTTTTGGATTGGGATTATTCCACGGCACAACATCGTAGGCCGAAGGGCCTGCACTGTGCTATACTTTTCTATGTTCTATGTTGTGTGTAAGAGTCAGAAGCCCAGTTGTTAGTTGCTTGGCTCTTTAGCTCAGTAGCTACCCCTTAATTTTTTGATGGCCAAAAGTGGCTGGCAAAGCAGACTTGCAACTTGAAAGCATGATGACATTTGCCAGGATATGAAGCATTGACCTACATGGTTTTTTGCAGATGTCTATTGCTGCATCCATGTCTGTGAATGATTTGTGCAGCAGCCTTGAAGTTTTCACAGAGTCCTTCAGAACTTAGATGTGGACCTTGGCAACTTTAAAGAAGTCTAAAAAATATCAACACACATACATTTTGGCAATGACTGGTATGAATATCGATAGAGAGTGGATAGCCAGAGACTTTTTCCGAGGGTGAAGGTAGTTCTTATGAGGAGGCATAGTTTAAAAGTAAGTGGAGGTAGATATAGGGAAGATGTGAGAAGTAGGTTCTTTACTCAGAGAGTGGCAGGAGCGTGGAATGCATTGCCAGAGAGGGGAGTGGAGTCAGCTTCATTAGGAGCATTTAAGCAGCTATTAGACAGGCATATGGATGATAGTATAAGGTAAGGGTGGAGGTTAACTCGACGTTAGGTTGAGGGTAAAAGCTCAGCACAACACTGTGTGCTGAAGGGCCTGTCCTGTGCTGTACTGTTCTATGTTTGTATGCTCTATGAATCCGTAAGTAATTAATCTGCAAGTAGCTGACAGTGTCTTTAAATAACTCTGGCAGAGGGGTTATTCATGTTCCTGGTGATCATACTTTCAGCAATGTGTCATTGAAGGACTTTAAGCGTTGAGCTCTGATATCCCAGTATTGGCAATATCTTGCCTCCTCTACATCATTTCATCAGGTATTTGCTGCATGCAACGTAGAATTGTCAGAATAGCATCCATGGCAACTTGCGTTTGATGTGTGCTCATGAGTCAAATATACAATTTCAGATCTCAAAACCCTTTGTGGCCCTGAAAAACCAGGCGGCAAGAATGCAGGCTTTACACCAAGCGTGATTATCTGAATCGTTTCCCTCCTACTATAAAGCTGACAGTGAGACTTCCGTGAGTTCCACCAGATGCTGTTTGCCAGTTATGACAAGAATTTCATGTCGCTTTTGACCACCTACATGAGGAATGGGTAACAAATGCTGGTCCTGTCAGTGATGTTCCCATCCCTGAAAATATGTGGAAATAAATTGAACCTAGTAGTTATCATTTCCTTTTACTGCGCCTTGTATTCTTCGGCAGATATTTATCCCCCTGTATTCATTGCAGAGTAGTTGAGCATGTGTTCCAATTGAAATCGTTTGTACTAACAGTTGGGAAAAATGTATCTAAAGATTTTTTTGAATGCAGGTGATTTAAACACCGTGCGTTTTTCTGCATATCGGCCAGCAATGAAGATCCGCCGACTCCAGAAAGCGCTCTGTTGTAAGTACATCCACACATTCCAGAATTTGTAATCTCGTGCTGTGTTTTGTTGTGAGCTTCCTTGCTTGCCTGTTGTCAGAAGTCATTGATTACAATTAGCTTGGTTTTGCAGTTGTTGAGACATCAGTTCGGCATGACCTTACAACCTTCCACTCAAAGGACGTTTGTCTATAAAGTTGCTGAAAATGCAATCTGATAAGGGCAGACAGGCATCTTAGACTAGAGTGAGTGAGGAAAGCAACAGGATGTCTTCTTAATGATTGGGAAATAACTACATGAAGGACTGAGGAGGACAGTGAATTAAAAGAGGAATGGTTTGTTTCAAATCAGGTACAGCAAAAGAAATTAAGAGAACGTAAGGAAGGTTGAAATTGAAAAGGCAAGTAATGGTTTATGTTCATTGGAAACCATCAACAACAAAAGTACAATGAAGAAAGTATTTGAGAAAATACAGAAGATTTCTTCAAATGAAAGGGAGACACTGTCTTCATGATATAGCACGGAGTGCAACTTTGGCGTTTAACCACATCATCCCTTGGCCTGAAGTCACTGTACTATTTACCCATTTTATAACAGAAAAATACTTTAATGATGAGTGTCATGGAGAATTTCAGCCCAGAATATAACCATATTCTGAGCAATTGCCACAACAGCTTAGAACATAGAACATAGAACATAGAACAGTACAGCACAGAACAGGCCCTTCAGCCCACAATGTTGTGCCGACCATTGATCCTCATGGATGCACCCTCAAATTTCTGTGACCATATGCATGTCCAGCAGTCTCTTAAATGACCCCAATGACCTTGCTTCCACAACTGCTGCTGGCAACGCATTCCATGCTCTCACAACTCTCTGCGTAAAGAACCTGCCTCTGACATCCCCTCTATACTTTCCACCAACCAGCTTAAAACTATGACCCCTCGTGCTAGCCATTTCTGCCCTGGGAAATAGTCTCTGGCTATCGACTCTATCTATGCCTCTCATTATCTTGTATACCTCAATTAGGTCCCCTCTCCTCCTCCTTTTCTCCAATGAAAAGAGACCGAGCTCAGTCAACCTCTCTTCATAAGATAAGCCCTCCAGTCCAGGCAGCATCCTGGTAAACCTCCTCTGAACCCTCTCCAAAGCATCCACATCTTTCCTATAGTAGGGCGCCCAGAACTGGATGCAGTATTCCAAGTGCGGTCTAACCAAAGTTTTATAGAGCTGCAACAAGATCTCACGACTCTTAAACTCAATCCCCCTGTTAATGAAAGCCAAAACACCATATGCTTTCTTAACAACCCTGTCCACTTGGGTGGCCATTTTAAGGGATCTATGTATCTGCACACCAAGATCCCTCTGTTCCTCCACGCTGCCAAGAATCCTATCCTTAATCCTGTACTCAGCTTTCAAATTCGACCTTCCAAAATGCATCACCTCGCATTTATCCAGGTTGAACTCCATCTGCCACCTCTCAGCCCATCTCTGCATCCTGTCAATGTCCCGCTGCAGCCTACAACAGCCCTCTACACTGTCAACGACACCTCCGACCTTTGTGTCGTCTGCAAACTTGCTGACCCATCCTTCAATTACCTCGTCCAAGTCATTAATAAAAATTACAAACAGTAGAGGCCCAAGGACAGAGCCCTGTGGAACCCCACTCACCACTGACTTCCAGGCAGAATATTTTCCTTCTACTACCACTCGCTGTCTTCTGTTGGCCAGCCAATTCTGTATCCAAGCAGCTAAGTTCCCATGTATCCCATTCCTCCTGACCTTCTGAATGAGCCTTCCATGGGGAACCTTCTGTGACATGACTTTATAAAACATCCCAAGGCATGTCATAGGAGCTTTATAGAGTAAAAATTGATACTGAGTACTGAAAGAGATCCGAAGGTAGATGATTGAAACCTCACCAAAGAGGTAGATTTTAAGGACTGTTTTGAAGGAGGAAACAATGATGCAGAAGTTCAGCAAGGTAATTCTAAAGTTTAGGCCCGAGGAAGTTGAATGTCAGGCTGTCGATGATGGAACAGCACAAATTGTGTTGAAAGGCTGGAATTAAAGGAGCTCATGTTCCTAGAGGGGCTACGAGTAGGACATTATCAGGGGATGTGCATGGGTGTTGCCAGGTCAGGGAGGGATTTGAAAGCCAGGACAGCAATGTGAAAACCAAGGCACTGCTTAACTGTGAGCCATTGTAGATCAGAGTGCGCAGAGAAAGATGGGTGAATGGAACTTGGTGCGTGTTAAGACAGAGTCAACGGACTTTTAAATGATGCCATGTTAAAGAAAAGGAGAACTTGGGAGGCCAACTTGATATTCATAAGAATGGTCATGTTCAGAGTTAATCAATGCGGTCGGGTTTCAAAACTAACGGACTTACCTGGGGCCAAATGTTGTGGATGTGAAAATAAGTAGACTTTGTGACATCAGGCCTATGTGGCCAGAATTTAAACTCTGGGTCAAAATAACAACTGGTACAATGAAAACTGGTAGCTAGCAAGCAGACCTCCTTTCAAGGACCAAAGATAATGGCTTCGTTCTGCACGAGATTTAATAGATGGAAACTGTCCGGTTATGTAGAGACAGTGGAAGAAATGAATGAGGGGGTGGTGAGATAGACCTAGGCATTGCCACCATGTATGTGGAAAGTGCAGTGCTTTCACATGATATTGCTCTGGGGCAGTGTTCAGATGAGAAAAGGAGTGGGATTTTACTGATTTGGCCAGACCTAGGTGATTCACACCCACAGCCATGCTGTCAAAGATTTGTGGATGCCAGAAAAACTGAACTTGACTGTTTGCAGTAAATGTACAGCATTTCAGATGTCACTTGATCCTGCAGATTGACTCCCTAGAATCTGCTTGTCAAATGATTTATATGGCTAAAAGGTTCAAGTATGAGTTTGCGCTGTGGAACTCATCTCGCACCGAAACTGGCCAGTTGTTATATCAAGATTTGGAGAAAGTATTAGTTTTTTGAAGAATGTTCTGATACAGAGAGAGCGACTAATAGTTTCCTGAAAAATCGTGGGGCATTGGCCAGGAAGTTTAACAAACAGTGGGGAAAAAAACAAACTTGACCTGAATCCTATGTTAAGTATATAATGGATTTGTTCGACAGTGAGGATATCAGAAGATATTCTCATTTTTAAGATTAGACACGCGGGATAATTTGGGTCGGATGCACTTCTTGAAGCGACCAGAAAGGTACAGAATTATCCATTGGATGTGAAAAATTTGAAATGAAGACAAAACTTTTTGAGGCTGGGGTGGGGAAGAAATGAAGGTCCGATTTTGCTCATTCAACCTCTCCCATGACAAAATGCACTTGTCGTGTCTATAAGATTGGTGACGGCACTTAAATGAAGAAAAATCAACATGGACATTTCTTCTGCTGTACATAAACCATGAACATTGAATCTCTTGGCAAGGATAATGTGACAGGGCATTTGAAAAGCCAAGTTATTGTAATTTGAATTAAGAGATCAGGCTGTAGAACCTGAGATCAATCTCAGAATAAAATGTAACAACAGCGATAGATGAGGAACCTCTTCACTCACAGAGAGGTGAACTTTGTAATTCTGTACTCCAGAAAATGTGGCGCCTCAGCCAAGAAGTATGCTCAGAACGGGGATTGACATGCTGGGGTAGTCAGTGAAGCACTATTAATGTCACAGGATTAGTAATCTGGAGGCCTGGGACAATGCTGTAGAGTATAGGCGTAAATTCCACTGTAACAGCTGATGGAATTTGAATTCAGTTCAATATAATTTTGGGGGTAGGTAGGAATGTGGAGCCGACATTGCAGTCAAGTCAGCCACGACCTTATTGAATGGTGAAGCAGGCTTGAGGGGGCCAGTTATCCAACACATGCTCAAATTGATATAATCATAAACAAAGCTGGTCTCAGTGATGGTTACACCGTCACTGTTACACTATTCACCGTTATAAAAACTTGACTCATTCACTTATGTTCTTTAAGAAAGGAGCTCTGCCATTCTTATTTGATCTCACCTCCATATGACTCCAGGTCCACAATAACGTGGTTGACACTTAACTGCACTCTGAAATAGTCAAACAATTTGGAGGAACTATGGATGGGCAGCAAATCCTGTCCTTGCTATTCCTGCTCCTTGTTGCTATGATTGTACATGCTTTAACATATTAACCAATTTCCTCTTTGAATCCATTTGAGGAGCAGTGTATATTTTGTATCGCTTGGTGATTCTCCAAGTATCTGATGGATTTTGCATAGTTCCTTCTACCTTCTAAATGTGAGCTCCTTCCAGTGTTTAACCTTTAAGGTAGGCAATCGTTCTCGAACCTTTTTGATTGAATGCCTACATATTAATAGCAATCACTAACCTATCTATTATTAATTGCACATTCATAATACAAAGGGCTACATGTAAAGAAGTGTTCTGATCATCTTTTTAAAAAGCTACTTCCTGACGGTTATCATGGAGATGAGATTAGATTCCCTGCAGTGTGGAAACAGGCACTTCAGCCCATCCCCCTATAACCCACACACACCCCTGAACACTATGGGCAATTTAGCATGGCCAATCCACTGAGTCAGCACATCTTTGGACTGTGGGAGGAAACCGGAGCACCCGGAGGAAACCCACGCAGACACGGGGAGAATGTGCAAACTCCACACAGTTACCTGAGGCTGGAATCGAACCCGGGTACTTGGTGCTGTGAGGCTGCAGTGCTAACCCGCTGAGCCACTGTGCTGCCCCGATGTGTGTATTTGCTTCTAACTGTGATATCTGTCAGTCCCTGGACTGGTGTTTGATACGGGCACTCACAATGTATATCCACTTGATCCAAATGCTCTTCTATTGTTAGCCTGATAAATCAAGAAAAGGTCTGGATCCTTTTGTATATTTTTCACATCACTATATAGTTGCGAGTTTCAAATTGCAATAAGTAAAAATTCATGACAAATAAAAGCATTCCAGAATTGTTTCGACTTGATGATAAATAGTGAATATCTTTTCTTGACTGCAGCTTTCCCGCCTATCAGTGCAGGGAGGCATTGCTTAGCAAGGTTGGAAGAGGAATATTACTGTTCCAATTAGTTACATTTAATTTATCACCATTGAAGCTCGCGTTAGTTAGTCTGCTTTTTTCCAATATATTTAATCTGAAGTTATGACAGATGATTTGGTTTGTAGATCTCCAATTACCTCTCTACTGTAGAACCCAGTTTTGAAACAATTGATATAAGGCACTTATTGTACTGTCACTGATGCTGTCATTATACTACCAGAGTATGGCTGTAATGCTGAATTACTTTAGCCTGCCTTCATGAAGCAGTGCAATCTTTCCTAGATAAGGATGAGGGGAAGGTGCACATAAAAGACTGATTTATAAAATTGAGATTCATGGAATATATAGGTCACTATCAAATTTGGTTAAAAAAGATGGCTGAAGGACAGAAGCAGCAAGTTATGATAAATAGATGAGAAGATCGCTATTAGCAGTTTCCCAAGTATTAGGACACTGATTTTTGGAGATAGATACATGATTTGAATTTGGGAATATGGCATACAGAAGGCCCTTCAGCCAATCAAGTCTATGCAAACCTAACTGCACTAATCCCACTTTGCAGCACTTGGAGAATAACCTTTAATTTCATGTGCTCATCCCAGCACTTTGTTAAAAGTTGTGAGCTCTCTTGTCTCAATGACCCTTCTGGGTAGTGCATTCCAGATTACCACCACCCTCTGGGTAAAAATATTTTTCCTCAAATCCCCTCTACATCTCCTGCCCTTCACCTCATAATTGTGTCTCCTTGTTATTGACCCTTCAACTAAGGATACAGCTGCTTGCTAACCTTGCCCCTCCTAATCTTCTGCACCTCAGTCACGTCCCTCCTCAGCCTTCTCTGCTCTAAAGACGACAACCTGAGCTTATCCAGCCAGTCTTCATAGCTGAAGTGCTCTGCCCCAGGCAATATCCTAGTGAATAATCTCTGCACCCCCTCCAATTCAATCACATCCTTCCAACAGCATGGTGATGAGAACTGCATACAGTTTTCCAACTTTGGCGAAACCACAGTTCTATACAATTCCAACGTAACCTTCCAGCTGAAACCATCTGTGCCATGACTGATAAAGGCAAGTTCTCAGCACGCATTCTTAATAATCCTGTTAACCTGTCCTGCCACCTTCAAGGTTCTGTGGACAAGCACCCCATGATCCGTCTGTGTCCCCTAAGCATCCTAGTGTCTTGCCATTCATTGAGTACCTCCTTGTCTTGTGACTTCTTCCGATGTGCATCACCTGATATGTTTCAGGATTAAATTCTGTCTGCCACTGATCTGCTCATCTGACCAACCCATCTATATCTCATTATGCTATATATATCACGAACAGTGAGGGACCCAATATGGAACATTGCAGTACGCCATTTGACACAAGCTTTCAGTCGCACAAACAGCCTTCTACCTCTGTGCTCTGTCTCGTACCACTATGCCATTTTAGAACTACCTTATCGCAACAGCCAGTGGTGCCAGATGTGTTTACCTTTATTATCAGTCTCACATGTGGGACCTTGTCAAAGGCGTTTTTGAAATCCATACAAACTACATCAGCTGCAATGTAAGCATAGAGCACAGAAGCAGAAATAGGCCATTCAGCCCTTTGAATCTGCCCTGCAATTCAAAGAGACCATGGCAGAACAGTTAATTGTATCAGAGATAATGGGAACTGCAGATGCTGGAGATTCCAAGATAATAAAATGTGAGGCTGGACGAACACAGCAGGCCAAGCAGCATCTCAGGAGCACAAAAGCTGACGTTTCGGGCCTAGACCCTTCATCAGAGAGGGGGATGGGGACAGGGAACTGGAATAAATAGGGAGGAGGACCGAAGATGGAGAGTAAAGAAGATAGGTGGAGAGAGTGTAGGTGGGGAGGTAGGGAGGGGATAGGTCAGTCCAGGGAAGACGGACAGGTCAAGGAGGTGGGATGAGGTTAGTAGGTAGCGGGGGGTGCGGCTTGGGGTGGGAGGAAGGGATGGGTGAGAGGAAGAACCGGTTAGGGAGGCAGAGACAGGTTGGACTGGTTTTGGGATGCAGTGGGTGGGGGGGAAGAGCTGGGCTGCTTGTGTGGTGCAGTGGGGGGAGGGGACGAACTGGGCTGGTTGAGGGATGCAGTAGGGGAAGGGGAGATTTTGAAACTGGTGAAGTCCACATTGATACCATATGGCTGCAGGGTTCCCAGGCGGAATATGAGTTGCTGTTCCTGCAACCTTCGGGTGGCATCATTGTGGCAGTGCAGGAGGCCCATGATGGACATGTCATCAAGAGAATGGGAGGGGGAGTGGAAATGGTTTGCGACTGGGAGGTGCAGTTGTTTTTTGCGAACTGAGCGGAGGTGTTCTGCAAAGCGGTCCCCAAGCCTCCGCTTGGTTTCCCCAATGTAGAGGAAGCCGCACCGGGTACAGTGGATGCAGTATACCACATTGGCAGATGTGCAGGTGAACCTCTGCTTGATGTGGAATGTCATCTTGGGGCCTGGGATGGGGGTGAGGGAGGAGGTGTGGGGACAAGTGTAGCATTTCCTGCGGTTCTCACACACCACCCTACCAACCTCCGGATGCAACGCATTATCCTCCGACACTTTCGCCATTTACAATCCGACCCCACCACCCAAGACATTTTTCCATCCCCTCCCCTGTCTGCTTTCCGGAGAGACCACTCTCTCCGTGACTCCCTTGTTCGCTCCACACTGCCCTCCAACCCCCCACCACACCCGGCACCTTCCCCTGCAACCGCAGGAAATGCTACACTTGTCCCCACACCTCCTCCCTCACCCCCATCCCAGGCCCCAAGATGACATTCCACCTATCAATTACAGACCAATGAATCTCACGTCAGTGGGAGGGAAACAACTGGGGAAATTCTGGAGGAGAGAATTCATCTCCACTTGGAAATGCAAGGTTTGATCAGCATGGCTTCATCAAAGTGAGGTCACACTTCACAATTCTGATACAATTTTGCAAGGTATGTAGGTGCCCAGATTTTCACAAGGGTTTTGATAAGCTATAACACATTAGGCTACTTAATAAGATAATAGTCCATGATGTTGCTGTCGTATATTATCATGAACAGAGGACTGGCTCACTCATAGAAGACAGAATTGGGACAAGGGAGGCATTTTGCAGACGACACAAAGGTCGGAGGTGTCGTTGACAGTGTAGAGGGCTGTTGTAGGCTGCAGCGGGACATTGACAGGATGCAGAGATGGGCTGAGAGGTGGCAGATGGAGTTCAACCTGGATAAATGCGAGGTGATGCATTTTGGAAGGTCGAATTTGAAAGCTGAGTACAGGATTAAGGATAGGATTCTTGGCAGCGTGGAGGAACAGAGGGATCTTGGTGTGCAGATACATAGATCCCTTAAAACGGCCACCCAAGTGGACAGGGTTGTTAAGAAAGCATATGGTGTTTTGGCTTTCATTAACAGGGGGATTGAGTTTAAGAGTCGTGAGATCTTGTTGCAGCTCTATAAAACTTTGGTTAGACCGCACTTGGAATACTGCGTCCAGTTCTGGGCGCCCTATTATAGGAAAGATGTGGATGCTTTGGAGAGGGTTCAGAGGAGGTTTACCAGGATGCTGCCTGGACTGGAGGGCTTATCTTATGAAGAGAGGTTGACTGAGCTCGGTCTCTTTTCATTGGAGAAAAGGAGGAGGAGAGGGGACCTAATTGAGGTATACAAGATAATGAGAGGCATAGATAGAGTCGATAGCCAGAGACTATTTCCCAGGGCAGAAATGGCTAGCACGAGGGGTCATAGTTTTAAGCTGGTTGGTGGAAAGTATAGAGGGGATGTCAGAGGCAGGTTCTTTACGCAGAGAGTTGTGAGAGCATGGAATGCGTTGCCAGCAGCAGTTGTGGAAGCAAGGTCATTGGGGTCATTTAAGAGACTGCTGGACATGCATATGGTCACAGAAATTTGAGGGTGCATCCATGAGGATCAATGGTCGGCACAACATTGTGGGCTGAAGGGCCTGTTCTGTGCTGTACTGTTCTATGTTCTATGTTCTATGTTCTATGTAATTCCTGATATATCTCTCTCTCGCTCCTTGAAAAATGGTACCACATTAGTTGTCCTCTACCAATTCCCCTGTAGCCAGAGAAGAATTGAAAGTTTGGGTCAGAGCCCCTGTAATTTCCTCTCATCTCTCATTGCAGCATACGATACAACCCCTTCAGACCGAGAGAATTATTTACTTTTAGGCCTGGCAAAGCCTCACTCCCTCCGTCAGTCTGCTCAAGTACCTCAGTCCCTGTCCCCAAGTTCTCTACCTCCATCTTCCTCCTCTTGAATGTAGACTAAAGTGAAACATTCTACCAGTGTCCTTCTGTACGGTATAAAGTTTGCCCCCGGACCCTAATGGGCCCCATTCTTTCTCTGGTTATCTTCTTCCCCTAAATGTACTTGTGAAATATCTTGGGATCTGTCAAATTTTATCTTCATGTTTTTTCATGCGCCTGTTTCCTCCGAACTGCTTTAAGTTCCCTCTGAGCTTTCTATACTCCACTGGGGCCTCCATCATTTGCTCCCTTTGCACCTACTGAAAGCCTTTTTTTTGTTCTTAACCAATTCTGAATATTCCTACACATCCAGGGTTCTTTGTCTTGTTATTTCCAAATTTCATCCCAAAGGAAACATGTTGGGCCTGTGCTTTCCCCATTTTCTTCTCAATCACACCTTCACTTTCTACTGTAGAATTTGCCAGACGTAGCTGAACCTGGTCTACTTTGGTCAGATCCTGCTTTATTTTAATAGCATCTGCCTTCCTCCAATCCAAAATTATTTTTTTTGCAAACTACCATTTTCTTTTTCATAACAGTGGTTGTTATCACTAAATTCTGCCCACTACCACCTTAAACAACTTGGCAACTTTGTTCCCAAGAATTAGATCTGGGACTGGACTGTCCCTTGATGGACCTTCTATATGTTGACACAATAAACTCTGCTGAACGCGTATTTAGAAATCCAACTCCTCTTTACACTCGATAACAAGGTGGACATTATTTTAAAATGAAAGGCAGTAGGTTTAAAGGGGATGAGGGGAAAACCTTTTTCACCCAGAGGGGTCTAAAATGCACTCTCTGGGATTATAGTTGAGACGGGAAATCTCAGAATCTTTAAAAAGCACTTGACGTGTCATTACGTTCAAGGCTATGACCTAGTGTGTTGACAGTGGGTCTAGTGTATTTCGTAGTATGTCCTTGATAGTGCAGACTCAGTGGGTTGAAGGGCCTCATATATTGTATGATTCACTGATTATGACTATCTCAAACAATGTTGAGGAAGTTGAAATCCCCTGGTATAGTTACCATCTTATTATTGCACACCTCAACATGAGTAATAGAGCGTGAAGTTCCAAAATTTACCACGATTGCCAAGCTTGCAGGAGCCCAAACAATGAGGATGATTCTGATCAGCTGCAATAGGCCACCAGAATGGGAAATGACACGGCAGATAGAGTTCAATACAGCAAAACGTGAGGGGATCTGGGATACAGTGTGGTTTAGTCAGCAGTGGCCCTCCTCCTGAGTCAGAAATGTTGGTGTGATTCTCACTCCGAGACAGAAGGACCCAGTATTCAGTGCAGGAAAGCAAACTTGTGTGGTAATGAATCCTCAGCCTGGATCGACGGGTTAGGTTAGTGGCAGATATATCTACGAAATCAAAAGATGATAATTGCAAAGAGTGGTGATCTTTGCTCACTGTTCTGAGTTCGGTCACTAGACCCGAAACGTTAACTCTATTTTTCCCTTCACGGATGCTGCCAGACCTACTGGGATTTTTCCAGCAACTTTGCTCTTGTTCTTTTTGTTGTTGATCAACTTGCATTGTGTTACCCCATATAAAATGTGAAATGTCAAAAGCAAAACAAAACGATGCATGAGGTGAAGCAGTTTAACTAAAGGGATAGTGGCAAACAATAAATACTCGAAAGACATTGTTCCAAAGAGTGTGTGAGGACTGAAAAACCCAGGAATGTAGGGGTCATAAAGCCATAAAATGAAGGAATGGAAGTAGGCTTTTTAGCCCATTGAATTTGCTTCACCATTCGATCAGATCATGGCTATCTCTGTTTTGAATATTCTTAGTAACCCAGCTTCAACAGGCCTCTGGAGTAAACAATGCCACAAAATCAAGCCATCAGAGGAAATAAATTCATTTTCATCCCTGTCTTAAATATGTCACACCTTATTCTGAGATGATGCCCTTTTGGTCGTAGATTCTCCTCCAAGAGGAACCAAACTTTCTGCATCGACACTAACAAGCCCCCTAAGAATCCTGTACGTTTTAATAAGGTAACCTTTTACTCTTCTAAATTCGAAAGAGTACAAGTCCAACCTATTTGACCTCCTTAGAAAGAAGATCCTTCTGTACCTAGAATCAACTTAGTTAACCTTCTCTGGACTGCCTCCAATGTTGAGATTTCTTTCCTTTGATGAAGGGCCAAAACTATTTGCTGTGTTTGATATGTGGTCTGTCTCGTACTTTGTATTGTTTCAGCAATACTTCCCTCTTCTTTTATTCCATTCCTTTTAAAGGCCAACAGGACACCTCCTTCTTAGTTGCTGAGCATGGTTGCTAACTTCTTATGATTCATGCACAAGGAGCTTCAAATTCCTCCTGCACTGCAGCTTTCTGCAATCTTTTTTCCATTTTAATAACATATAGCTCTTTTATTCTTCTTGCCAAAGTGCACAACCTGACATTTTCCACATTATATTCTATCCGCCAAGTTTGTGGCCATTCACTTTCCACGGAAACATAAGAAGTAGAATGAGAAATGGGCCATTTGGCCCTTCAGGCTTGCTTTATCATTCATTATGAATATATCCAATCATCCAACACAGTAGCCTGTTCCTCCTTTAACCTTATATCCTGTGATCCACTTAGTTCCAAGTGCTAAACCCAAACTCCTTTTTGAAACTGTGCAATGTTTTAGCATTGATTGATTTCTGTGGTAGTGAATTCTGTAGGCTCATCAGTCTCTGGGTGAAGAAATATCTCCTCATCTTAGTTTAAGGGTATGAAGAATGACTGTGACTCCTTTGTTCTGTACATCCCTGCCATCAAGAACATCTGCCCTCCATTTGACTTGTTTAGTCCTGTAAGAATTTTAAGCTTCGATGAGAAGCCCCTTCATTCTTCTGAATGCCAGTGGTATAATCTTATCTGACGCAACCTCTCCTAATATGCCAGTCTGCCTTCCAGGAATCAGTCTGCTAAACCTTTGCTGCACTGTCCCTAGAACAAGAGTGTGCTTCCTCAGATAAAGAGGCCGAAACTGCACGTAATATTCTTGGTATGTAATTGCAGCAAGACATCCCCACTCCTGAATGCAAATTCTCTCACTATGAAGGCCCTTCTGCTATTTGCCATCTTTACTGCTTGCTGCACCTGCATGCTTACCTTCAATGACTTAAGTACAGGTTTGCCCAGATCTTATTCTACATACCCATGTCTTAATTTATATCCATTCAGGTAATGATCTACCTTTCCGTTTTTGCTCCCAAAGTGAATAATCTCACATATATCCGTGTAATACTGTATCTGTCTCACATTTGCCCAGTCATTCAGCTTGTCCCAATGACACTGAAGCATCTCTGCATCCTCCTTACAGCTCACCCTCTCATCCAGCTTTGTGTCATCTGCAGATGTGGAGATAGTGCATTTGATTCCTTCGTTTGAATAGGTGGGTAGCCGGAGTCTGAGCACAGATCCTTGCGACACACCACCTGTCTCTGCCTTTGGAAAAAGACCATTTATTCCTATCCTTTGATACTTGCTGACCAGTTTTATTTCCATCTCAGTATATTGCGACAATCCCATGGGCTTTAATTTAAAGCACTAATCTCTTGTGTGGGATTTTGTTAAAAGCCTTCTGAAAGCCCAAAGAAGCCACATCTAGTGGTTCCCCCCTCATCAACTGAATGAGTTACATCCACAAAGAATCCCAAAAGATTGTCAAGTATGATTTCCCTCTATCCCTTTCATAAATCCATGCTGTCCCTGTTTGATCTTGCCACAGTTCAGCTGTTAAATATTTTATAGTAAAGAGACCTGAAATTCCTCCACCCAGAGAATCCATTGTTCCTGGTATTATGGCAGGGTGTGGGAATGTCCTTCGTTGCCTGAGGAGCCTGGTACCGCTAGAGAAACCGGGTTTCAAAACTTATGAAGAAATGGTAGGAATAGTGGCAGCTGAGAGATGAGCACCAACACAGACTCACAACTGCCATTGGTGCGAAAGAGCACTTCAATCAACAGCAAATTGCTGGTATAAATTAGTCGTATGCAGAAACTGCGGCAATAAAGGGCCCATTGAATGGGTGTGTTTGAGAAAGAAATATGAACAGTGTACAGCAAAAGTACTGAAAGTGAAGAGTTGGAAAAAAATCTACATGTAACAATGACAGCATGGATAATCTGCTAGTTTCACTGGGAGGACCATGGCTGGAAAAAAAATCAAACTCAGTTGGGTTGAACTAAGTTGCTTGTCAGATTCTGAAACTGATTCATTGCAAAATTCTAAAGAAGCGTGCAATTATTTTCATCGGGATCTGGGAGACATGGAGAAGACATCTGTCGAATTGAAAATCAAGTGTGAGAGTCCAGCAAAATGTTGCAAGGCAAGATCAGTGCCTCGTGCAATCAGACTAAAGCTTGAGGCAGAATTAAACCTACTTGACAGGGCTCAGAAAGGATTTCCAATGATGTTGCCAGGGTGGAGGATTTGAGCTATGGGGAGGCTGAATAGACTACTTTCCCTGCAGTTTTGGAGGCTGAGGGGTGAACTTGGAGGTTTATGAAATCATGAGGGGCATGGAGAGGATGAATAGCCAAGGTCTTTTCCTTCGAGTAGGGGAGTCAAAAACTAGAGGGCATAGCTTTAAGGTGAGGGGGAAAGATTTAAAATGAACGTAAGGGGCAACGTTTTCCAAGCCGAGGATGGTGTGTGTAAGGAATGAGCTGCTGGAGGAACTGGCGGAAGCAGGTACAATTAGAATATTTAAAAAGCACTTGGATGGGTACATGAATAGGAAGGGTTTAGAGGATATGGGCCAAATACTGGTAAATGGGATTAGAAAAATAAGGATATTCTGTTCACGTAGATGAGTTGGACCAAAGTGTTCTGTTTCCATGCTGTACGTCTCTATGACACTATGACCATAATTGAGTGACACTGGTCAAGATGGGAATCCTTGAATCCAAAAATGATTGGCCCACACCTATCATTCCACTGATAGATGGAGTATACATCTGCGCTGCTTACAAGTTCGCTACTAATCCAGCACTATGTGCTGAGCAGTATGCTTTGCTTGTAATCGATGACCTACTTGTTGGACCAGCTAGAGGTCTGCTTTTCAGTAAGATTGAACTTAGTCAAATCTATCTCCAGATTAATAGAGTTCCTGAGTCACGGAAATACTTGATTATTGTAACACGTAAAGTAGTATTCAATAACAAGAGATTTCCATTTGAAATCCATCCTTGCTTGGATTATTCTAACATGCCATGGATCAGATTTGAAGTGGATTGAAAGGAGTCTAGTGTTGCCAAGACAATATTTTACTCACAGGGAGAACCTAAAAAAGAGCACCCTCACAAGTTAGATTTGAAGAAGTGAGGAAAAATGACTATGATTTTAAAAAATAATTTCCATACAATACTAAGGCCATATCATTGATGCCGTGGGATTATACAAGCCCCCTTCAAAAGTAAAAACTGAAGTTCACTGTGGGATGCTGTAAATCAGAAACTGAGAGATTGCTGAAGGATTTTAGATTACCTTTGCCAAATGAGTTGACAACGAACAGTCCCTATGTAGACATTTTCTACTTCGAGCAAGTAGGGAACACTCTTTGGCAACGGTAGGACAAATTAAGAGAGACAGTCAAAATGACCCACGACTACGTGAGTGGTGGGTGTGGTACTGCAAAGGGAGCAACCGGAACTGAAACCATTTGTCACGTGGAAGCTAGAACTATCTATACAAGGAGGAGGTCTCCTGTGGGGAATGAGGGTCATCACTCCATCACAGCTAAGGAAACGCATGTTTAAAGGTCAGGATCGGGATTCCCGGAAGGTATGTTGCCTCCCTGGTGCCAGGGTCCGGGACGTCTCCGATCAGGTGTATAAGGTTCTAAAAGGGGAGGGCGAACAGCCAGAAATCGTGTTACGTATTGGCACTAATGATAAAGCCAGAAAAAGGATTGAGGATATAAAAAGTGATTTCAGGGAGTTAAGATGGAAGCTGCAAAGCAGGACGAACAGAGTAGTGTTCTCTCGTTTACTACCGGTGCCACGAGATAGCGAGGCGAGGAACAGGGAGCGGGCGCAGCTTAACACGTGGCAGCGCAGCTGGTGTAGGAGGGAGGGCTTCAGTTATGTAGACAATTGGGATGCCTTCTGGGGAAGGTGGGACGTGTACAAGACGGACGGGTTGCATCTGAACTGGAAGGGGACCAATGTCCTGGGTGGAAGGTTTGCTCGAGTAGTTCGAGACGGTTTAAACTAGTATGGCAGGGGGTTGGGAACCTGAGCTGTATACCAGAGGGGAGAGTTGATGCAGGTGAGGCAGTAGCAAGAGGTAGACCAGCTAGTGGGAAGGATTTTCCTGGGAAGGAACCAAGGGATCAGTTCAAGTGTGTTTGCTTTAATGCAAGGAGTATCAGGAATAAAAGTGATGAACTTAGAGCATGAATCAGTACCTGGTGCTATGTTGTTGTGGCCATAACAGAGACATGGGTTTCTCAGGGGCAGGAATGGTTGCTGGATGTTCCAGGGTTTAGAACATTTAAAAAGAATAGGGAGGGGGGAGAAAGAGGAGGGAGTGTAGCACTACTAATCAGAGATGGTATCACAGCTACAGAAGCTTCCATTGTCGAAGAAGATCTGCCTACTGAGTCAGTATGGGTGGAAATTGGGAACAGCAAGGGAGTAGTCACCTCGTTAGGGGTTTACTACAGGCCCCCCAATAGCAGCAGGGAGATTGAAGAAAGCAGAGGTCGGCAGATTTTGGACAAGTGCGGACGTAGTCATGTTGTTGTCATGGGTGACTTTAACTTTCCCAATATTGATTGGAACTTCCTTCGAGCAGAAGATTTGAATGGAGCTGTTTTTGTAAGGTGTGTTCAGGAGGGTTTCCTAACTCAGTACGTTGACAGGCCGATGAGGGGAGAGGCCATTCTAGACTTGGTGCTCGGAAACGAGCCGGGGCAGGTATCAGATCTTGTGGTGGAGAGCATTTTGGTGATAGTGACCATAACTGCCTCACATTCTACAGAGCTATGGAGACGGAGAGGATTAGGCAAAATGGGAGGATATTTAATTGGGGAAGAGGAAACTATGATGCGATTGGACATGAGTTAGGAAGCATGGACTGGGAGCAGTTGTTGCATGGTAAAGGCCCTATAGACATGTGGAGATGGTTTAAGGAACAGTTGTTGCGAGTGAAGAATAAATATTTCCCTCTGAGACAGGCAAGAAGGGGTAAGATAAAGGAACCTTGGATGACGAGAGCGGTGGAGCTTCTAGTGAAAAGGAAGGAGGTAGCTTACATTAGGTGGAGGAAGCTAGGGGCAAGCTCAGCTCTAGAGGATTACAGGCAGGCGAGGAAAGAGCTCAAAAATGGTCTGAGGAGAGCCAGGAGGGGGCACGAGAAAGGCTTGGCAGAACGGATTAGGGAGAACACAAAGGCATTTTACACTTAGGTGAGGAATAAGAGAATGGTCAAAGAAAGAGTCGGGCCGATCAGGGATAGCATAGGGAACTTGTGTGTGTGGAGTCTGAGGAGGTAGGGGAAGCCCTAAATGAGTTTTTTGCTTCTGTCTTTACGAAAGAAACGAACTTTGTAGTGAATGAAACCTTTGAAGAGCAGGTGTGCTTGCTGGAATGGAGAGAGATAGAGGAAGCTGATGTGCTGAAAATTTTGTCAAACATTAAGATTGACAAGCCGCCAGGCCTGGACCAGATTTGTCCCCGGCTGCTTTGGGAAACGAGAAATGCAATTGCTTCGCCACTTGCGAAGATCTTTGCATCCTCGCTCTCCACTGGAGTCGTACCTGAGGACTAGAGAGAGGCAAATGTAATTCCTCTCTTCAAGAAAGGAAATAGGGAAATCCCCGGCAATTACAGACCAGTAAGTCTCATGTCTGTCATCTGCAAGGTGTTAGAAAGGATTCTGAGGGATAGGATTTAAGACCATCTGGAAGAGCATGTCTTGATTAAATGCAGTCAACACAGCTTTGTGAGGGGCAGGTCATGCCTCACAAACCTTATCGAGTTCTTTGAGGATGTGACTAGAAAAGTTGATGAGGGTCGAGCTGTGGATGTGGTGTATATGGACTTCAGCAAGGCATTTGATAAGGTTCCCCATGGTAGGCTCATTCAGAAGGTCAGGAGGAATGGGATACAGGGGAACGTACCTGTCTGGATACAGGACTTGGATGAGGGGATTGAAGGATGGGTCAGCAAGTTTGCAGACGACACGAAGGTCGGAGGTGTTGTTGACAGTATAGAGGGCTGTTGTAGGCTGCAGCGGGACATTGACAGGATGCAGAGATGGGCTGAGAGGTGGCAGATGGAGTTCAACCTGGATAAATGCGAGGTGATGCATTTTGGAAGGTCAAATTTGAAAGCTGAGTACAGGATTAAGGATAGGATTCTTGGCAGTGTGGAGGAACAGAGGGATCTTGGTGTGCAGATACATAGATCCCTGAAAATGGCCACCCAAGTGGACAGGGTTGTTAAGAAAGCATATGGTGTTTTGGCTTTGATTAGCAGGGGGATTGAGTTTAACAGTTGTGAGATCTTGTTGCAGCTCTATAAAACTTTGGTTGGACCGCACTTGGAATACTGCATCCAGTTCTGGTCACCCTATTGTAGGAAAGATATGGATGCTTTGGAGTGGGTTCAGGGGAGGTTTACCAGGATGCTGCTTGGACTGGAGGGCTTATCTGACGAAGAGAGTTTGACTGAGTTCGGACTTTGTTCATTGGAGAAAAGGAGGAGGAGGAAAGGGGACCTAATTGAGGTATACAAGATAATGAGAGGCATAGATAGAGTTGATAGCCAGAGACTATTTCCCAGGGCAGAAATGGCTAACACGAGGGGTCATAGTTTTAAGTTGGTTGGAGGAAAGTAAAGAGGGGATGTCAGAGGAGGGTTCTTTACACAGAGAGTTGTGAGAGCATGGAATGCGTTGCCAGCAGCAGTTGTGGAAGCAAGGTCATTGGGGACATGTAAGAGACTGCTGGACATGCATATGGTCACAGAAATTTGAGGGTGCATACATGAGGATCAATGGCCGGCACAACATCGTGGGCTGAAGGGCCTGTTCTGTGCTGTACTGTTGTCTGTTCTATGTTCTAACTTTGGATTGTTGGACTCAAAGCATTGGCTTTGTTTTCTCTTCACTGATGCTGCCAGGCCTGTTGAGTTTTTTTGTTTCATAATCAAGCTTCTGCTTTTG
Organism: Stegostoma tigrinum; assembly: GCF_030684315.1. Classification (NCBI taxonomy): domain Eukaryota; kingdom Metazoa; phylum Chordata; class Chondrichthyes; order Orectolobiformes; family Stegostomatidae; genus Stegostoma; species Stegostoma tigrinum. The sequence continues at coordinate 33,693 of NW_026728342.1, forward strand.
AACATTTCAGCCTCCTGGTCGTTCTTGGAACTGAATAGCCTTCCCACTTATTTTTATGTCATCTGCAAACCTGGCAATAGTATGTTTGCTTCAAGTATATAAGTCAGTAATATTTTGACAATAAGTATGGATCCAGCACTGATCCCTGTGGTACTCCATTAGTTACACCTCCCTTCAGCCCAACTAACACTTCCGCCATCTACGATCCGACCCCAGCACCCAAGACATTTTTCCATCCCCACCCTTGTCTGCCTTCCCGAGTGACTCCCTTGTCCACTGCACACTCCCCTCCAATCCCACCACACCCAGCACGTTCCCGTGCAAACGCAGGAAGTGCTACACTTGCTCCCACACCTCCTCCCTCACCCCCATCCAAGGCCCCAAGATGACTTTCCATATTAAGCAGATGCTCACCTGCACATCTGCCAATGTAGTATACTGTATCCACTGTACCCGGTGTAGCTTCCTCTACATTGGGGAAACCAAGCGGAGGCTTGGGAAGCGCTTTGCAGAACACCTCCACTCGGTTCGCAATTTCGTGAGAGAGAAAAAGTTTGAGAGGTGACTTCATTGAAACATATAAAATAATCAGAGAGTTGGAGCCTTTATCCTTTATCCGGCAAGCACGAGGGGGCATAGCTTTAAATTGAGGGGTGAAAGATACCGGACAGATGTCAGTGGTGGTTTCTTTACTCAGAGAGTAGTAAGGGAATGGTACGCTTTGCCTGCAACAGTAGTAGATTCACCAACTTTAGGTACATTTAAGTCGTCATTGGATAAGCATATGGACATACATGGAATAGTGTAGGTTAGATGGGCTTCAGATCAGTATGACAGGTCGGCACAACATCAAGGGCCGAACGGCCTGTACTGTGCTGTAATGTTCTCTGTTCTATAAACACGTACACCCCCCAGTTGCGAACCATTTTAACTCCCCCTCCCATTCCTTAGACGACATGTCCATCATGGGCGTCCTGCAGTGCCATAATGATGCCACCCGAAGGTTGCAGGAACAGCCACTCATATTCCGCTTGGGAACCCTACAGCCCAATGGTATGAATGTGGGCTGCATAAGTTTTAAAATCTCCCCCTCCCCCACTGCACCCCAAAACCAGCCCAGCTCATCCCCTCCCCCCACTGCATCCCAAAACCAGCCCAGCTCATCCCCGCCTACCTAACCTGTTCTTCCTCTCACCTAACCCCTCCTCCCACCTCAAGCCACACCTCCATTTACCACTTACTAACCTCATCCCGCCTCCTTGATCTGTCTGTCCTCCCTGGACTGACCTATCCCCTCTCCACCTCCCCACCTACACTCTCCTCTCCACCTATCTTCTCCTCTATCCATCTTCGGTCCGCCTCCCCCTCTCTCCCTATTTATTTCAGAACCCTCTCCCCATCCCCATCTCTGATGAACAGTGTCGGCCCAAAACTTCAGCTTTTGTGCTCCTAAGATGCTACTTGGCCTAGACAATAAAATATGAGGCTGGATGAACACAGCAGGCCCAGCAGCGTCTCAGGAGCACAAAAGCTGACGTTTCGGGCCTAGACCCTTCATCAGAGTTTATTATCTTGGATTCTCCAGCATCTGCAGTTCCCATTGTCACTGCTACTTGGCCTGTTGTGTTCATCCAGCTTCACACTTTGTTATCTTGGATTCTCCAGCATCTGCAGTTCCCATTATCTCTCCCTTCAGCCCAACTGCCTATTTTCTATTCTTTGACCAATTCTGAAAACATGCTAATATACTATCCCAAAATTATGTGTTTTTTTTCTCATATTAGGTAAACTTAGGGCGATATTTTTTCAAGTGCCATTTTAAAATCCAAACACAATACTTCTACTGGTTCTGTTTTATCCATCCTGTCTGTTACTTACTCAAAGAATTTTTAAAAAATTGTCAGGCACAATTTCCCCACCATGAAGCCATGCTGACTTTGCTTGATTATATTATCTACTTCCACAGTTATGGACTAGACCAAGTCCCCAACACATATGTATCAAGGAGATAACCTAGACTCCAACTTTTATTTAAAGACAAGTCTCGGGTGCTGTGTTCTAGATGTAAATCGATTAGGCACACCACTCAGATTTAAGCAAAACCACTTTCCCCCTAGTTAAAATGCAAACAAAAGAAAGAAGAATTGAGATTAGTTTAACTCTACTGGAAAACTTAATTGAATAATATATTACTTAACTACCAAACAACAACTGTTCCAATATAATAATATCCCATAAACACACCTTGGCAAAGACAAAGTCAGTAAAACAGATTGTCTCACATGATTCTGGTCACAGAAAGAGAACCCCTGCTTTTAGCTGTAACGCAGAGAGAGATGGGGAGATACGGAGAGAGATAACAGCTTCCACGGCCAACTTCAAACCTCAACAACTGTCGAAATCTAAACTAAAACCTTGGTTCTGTGGGAGCCTGACATGACCCATTCATACTGAGATAGTAAGAACTGCCGATGCTGGAGAATCTTGGATAACAAGGTGTAGAGCTGCATGAACACAACAGGCCAAGCAGCATCAGAGGAGCAGGAAAGCTGATGTTTTGGGTCGAGACCCTCCTTCGGAAGTTACCCATCCCCAAGGCCTCTCGAGCTGTTTATTGGTTTAGAGAAGAACACAAGCCAGGACAAAATACACCTCTTAAAGCCATAGTATTGCCAGACCACATGACCTGCTGTTGCATCTTTTATAACAGACTGCAATATTTTCCTAATGAGAGGTTGCCTATTTTTTGTCATCCTTCCTTTTCATATGAAGTTGTTACATTGGCAGTATTCCAATCTACTGCTTGAAATGTTCCAGATTCCCGGGATATTTGGAAGATTACTGCTAGTGCATCCAGTATCTCTGGAGCTACATCTTTTAATATCCTAGTGCAGGGTACATCAGGTCCAGGATACCTATTGACCTTTAGCCCCATTAGTTTCCCGAGCACCTTTTCTCTGGTGATATTTCCTGTCTGCTTTTTGTACCTTGTTAAGTAAGTAATTTTGAGATTGTATTTGTTTCTTTTGCTATGGAGACTCATATGAAGTAATTATTTGTCTCATTTGCCATTTCCTGATTCCCCATTATTATTTTTGCAGCCTCCATTCTTTAAGGGATCTGCGTTCTCTTTGACCTCTTCCTTCCTTTTCATTTGTTTAAATAAGCTCTTATTGTCGGTTTCTTTTCTATTTCTCGGCTTTGAAATCTTTCCTTATTTCTGGTTTCCCACTAACCTTGGGCACTGACTGTTGAATTGGCAGAACATTGGAGAGAATGCTGAGGATATGGAAGTTTTGGTCTGGTGAATAGTACTCGACATGGTGCTGTTGCCCCCACTCCTGCTCAGGTGTCTCCCAGTTGAAATGCCAAATGGGACCCTGCCCATGCTCTTCACAGCTGCCCTGCAGCATTAAATGGCTGGAGGCAGGACATGGGGCGCCCTCTTGGATGGAAGTTCTACCTTGTAGAACTCCTGGCCACTTAGAGCCCAGAAGAGTCTGAAGTTGCTGATGGCTGGATGGCAGGTCCCGGACTAGAGGTGCGGAGTGGTCGAGGGTTGTTCGGGGTTGTTGAAACGTTGGATGAGAGTTTAAGGGCGTGAAGTGCCTTGGATCAGGCCAAGGGGCCTGTGGATGAGGATCCCCTACCAACTCAGTTTTTCGAGGCTGGATTGTGCATGTAAAGCTGACTGCCTTCCTGATTGACATCTATCTCCTTACGCAATAGAGGGGATCCCTTAAATTGCCATCAATTAGTCTCAGGAGGTCAAAGGATAGGCAGGCTGCTTGACAGTTCCCCAGAACTTCCACACATGTACACACAGTGCCCTCCAGATTTTATGTGTTTCTTCCCACTTTCGTATCTGTGGGATGGGGCTTTATAATGTAGCTCATGCAGTGCTAAAACAAAGAAGTTATCCTGAACCTTGAAATAGGACTGGAATGATACACCCAAATCTGGTGACTAAACTTAAAGAGTAATAATTTTGGTAATATTGAGTAATAATGATGAAATTTACCCAACTTGTTTTAAGAATGTGACATTTTATCAACAAATTTAACTAATGCTATTTTCATTGGAGTACAGGGGATTAATAAGTAGTGAATGGAGACATAAAGGATTATGATTGGTTGGGATAAGATAAACGTGGAAAGTCTGTGTTCCCATGGCTGATGGATGATGTTACAAGGAGAATGGAATACATTGATGTTTTGGGGAAAAGATGTAGGGGGATGTTAGGAGGAATTTTTTTCAAGCAGTGAAGGTTCATGGGCCAGGATCTTGCTGCCTGTGGAAGGGTTAGAAGCCGAGAAAATAAATGATTTCAGTCACATGAATGCATATCTCTGGGAGCTTCGTTCCTCATATTGCCATTAGATTTTATTTATGGAGGTTCTGTTATATTTAGAGTGGTTTGACTGGCATTCGATGTTTTGACAAAGTTTGCCAGATTTTGTTGGCATCATGTGAACTAACATTGAATTGATACTTGCTTAACTACTAATTATTTTTGGTAGACGCTGTAGAACATACCATATGTATGACAAAATAGCAAAATTACAAGAGAAATCTAGTTCAAAACCGAGGTAACAGAGCACCTTTTTAAAATTAACAAGAACATATAATTAACACACTTAATAGCTGTGGCATAGTGTGATTTAAAAGAATGCTGATGACCAGAAGTGAAATAAGGGTTGTAAGATCCACTATTTGAAACGGAGAAAGAGCCAATTAGATTGTACTTTGGATTTGGATGTAGTGAGAATGAACATCGCTTGAAAAAGATGGATGTTTCAGGTTAAATTGTTCTGAGTCCTGCTTCATAAATACAAAGGAGGGCTTCATGACATACAAAGCTACTGTTCCTCCACCATTGTTCTGCAGGAATTACTGAACCAAACAACAGTATATGACCAGCATCACTGACGGTTCCCTCGTTGGATTTGACATGTTGCATTTGAGAAGGAAATGGCCTGTTTCCATCATTCCAGAGTACTTTTGTGAATCCTTGTATTTATTTCTGGGCCAAATACAGGAATTAATTTTATTTAATAGCTCCAATAAGTTAAAACTGTAATCGAAGTTAGTTTTCTTCCTCCTTTGTCGTGTATCTGTTGGAGTTGCACACAGCACAACGCGTCTTGGCTCAACACAAATTGACACAAAATGAGCAACTTCTAAATGTGACTGAAGTAATCAACCGTTTAATGACCATTTATGATGGTTTGGAACAAAATCACAAGGACTTGGTCAACGTGCCACTCTGTGTCGAAATGTGTCTGAACTAGCTGCTGAACGTCTTTGATACCTATGTATGATTTACACTTTAATGTAGTAAGTTTAGATTGTCCTAAGGTGCACTAAACTGCATGCGACATATTGGATTTTGATATGTACAGGATCAGTTAAGTAAATGTGAAGATTGTCGACTGATTAAAATCAATCCGAGTATTGTTGACATAAGGTTTCAGTATGTTCTAGTTTCATTTCAGTTCAACAGATAAAGTAGTTGACAGTTTTAGCGACTTTTGTTTTAAATCAATAAAATTGAAACTGATATACTTTTGATTCCATTTGGTCAGATCTGCCCAGGATCATGTAGACATCTTGACATTCTGATTGTAATGCTCTTCACGGTGACAAATGTTAGTGCTAGAGAATGACGTGTATAAAATACACAATATGAACATCATCCAGTTAATGTCAAGGAATAAACGGCCAGATGTAGAATAAATTTTCATATGACCCTCAATCTCATAGAGTCATACAGCATAGAAACACCATATCTATGCCTACCAACAAACACCAAGCTGCACTAATCTCATTTGTCAACACTTGGTCCAGAGCCTACTTTGACCTAGCATTTTAAATGCTCATCCCAGATGCTTTTTAAATGTTGAGAATACCTGCATCAAAAACCCTCTCAGGCAGTGTGCTCCATATGTCTGCCACTTTTTAGATGAAAAAGCTTTTCCTCAGACTTCCTCCAAAGCATTTAATCCTCACCTTAAACTTGTGCCATCTGGTCTTAGACACATGTGCCATGGGGAATGGATTCTCACCATGTATTCTGCCCGTGCCTGTCATAATTTTCTATGCGTCAATCAGATCCCCACCCACACCTCCGCCTCCTCTGCTCCAAGGAAAACAAACCCAGCATACCAGTCTATCTCATAACTGAGACTTTTTAACCTAGCCAGTATCTTGAAGAGCATTAACTGTGCCATTGTGGTATTTTCCAGGCTAATTGTCCTTCAGCTTATCTCAGTCAGATTGTTTAGTAAACTCCATTCCGGAATAATGTTATGCACTTCACTTGGAAATGTATTAAGACTGTGACAGTATATTGGGGAATCCTTGCAAGCGGAGAGAATTTTATTTTCCTTCAGTCCAAGCTGGATATAATTCTAGGACTTGGAGATGAAAGTCCGGGGTTAATCTTTCGGTGTCCTTCTCTGCACCCGACATGACCTCCAATTTTTCATTTGTATAAAGTTGAGCTTTGTCTGCATGAGATGTGTTCCAATATTAAATCATTTTTGCGACTGTCAATTTTGACATTCTTCATTTGGTGAGTACCCGTCATATTGATTGCAGCTCAAGTTCCTTCTGGATGTCAAAACCAAAATGTTTCATTTTGCAGTAAAATTGCAGACATTGAGCAGAAATTCGCGCTAGGGAGCACAAAAAGGCATAGATTATTTCTCAGTACCACCCTCATTAATAATTATTCCCTTTTTCTACCTGCCAGACAGGAACTAGATGCTGAGAATTACCGAAATGAAATTCAGAGTGGGTGTGTGGTGCTTCCACATTGCTCAATGCTCCTCTGGATCCCCAACTTGGACACTAGTCACCAGCATCTCCAGCCACACCCATCAGTAGCACCCCATGTCCACAGTTTTGACATGTGGCATGTTCCAGCCTCAGCACATCATGGCACATCTCAGATCTGCTTTCAGTACTCTTCTGTACTTCATTGCTGAATTTTGGATTGCAGCAGCCCCCCTCATTGCAGTGCTGCTGCCAGGGCACTTTTATATGCAGGAACAGGCACCCATTCGTGTATTGGGCCACGTTACACATCAGGACACCTTGCTTGAGCTCTCCACTCTCATTTTGTCCCCGCATGAATGCTAACAGCTCCTCTGCCTTGTCTTCATTTGCCTTGTCTTTTTATGGGTTGCCCCCTCTGCCACATCTCACAGACTCATAATGCTAGTATATTGATTAACTTTTTGGCATCGAGACCAAGCCAGACAGCTTGTCATGTTTGTCAGCAGTCATCAATCAAAGGAGTGGATGTGTTGCCGTTCAGCACCGTGATATGTTGATCTCACACCTGCAGCATGTGCCAGCTGCAGAAGCACAGAATGCGTTGCATTGTCTCCAACCTCATGGTCATGCTTCATGTTCTGAGGGGAATGGTCTCCAGTCAAGGGAGGCAGTTTCAGGCAGCAGATCTAGCTAACTCCAGGGCATTGTCTGATATCACTCGAGGGGCTTGGATGCAATCAGTTGGCTGCTCAGAATGATCATGGTCAGGACACTATCCTCATAGGTTGTGAGAAGTCAAACGTTAGACACCTCACTACCTGTGTTGGCTCTTTCTGCCCTACTGTGGGCTGTTTTTCCTGGAATGAAACAAAGGGAGGGATTGAGTGAGATGAAATGAGCTGGTGCATTTGTTAGTGCTCATGTATGTTTGGGAAGGGAGGTGAGGTCTCCTGGGTGAGAGCAAGAGGCACAGAGAACATACAGGAATAATAGCCTTGGGGCCTCAAGTAGACGAGAGCAAGCGAAGACAGACATTGAATGCTTTGGTGAGAATGGTATTACATGAGCTGTGCTGAAGGGTGGTGCAGAATTAGAGAGAGTGTGAATGTGAGGTAGCACAGAACAATGAGGCTCTTCTTCTGTTGGAGCAGGGGTCACTGATCTTGCAGCAATGTTGGATGGTTCTTTTGGTGGTTGAGACTGCATTGACACTGGACAGCCTCAGATGAGTCTGGCCGAGTCTTGTGTCATGGCCTCCTGTGCTTGTCCTTGGGAAAGAGGACAGTTCTGCACTGCACCAATCCATCCACCAGGACTTCCAGGTCCCTAACTGTAAAATAAGGTGCTAATTTCCCCTTTCCTACCCTGTCTGGGACAAATGCTATGAACTGTACAAGGCAGTTCTGGATTCTGAGCATTTTACTGGTTCACAATAGCCTTTAAACATGGCACTAGTGCCAGTAATACCAGGATGGTCCAGTTACGATGAGTAGGAGAACTAACTAGCATCGGCTGAGAGAGGCACAATAGGAGCATTGTTGCCAGTTATTGAATAGGTTTGCCACAACAGCGTGAGAAAATCTGTTCGGTCTTTTGGAGAGCTACTGTCCTTGCAGTGCAATAAAAATGACACTGAACTGATTCATTCCAGTGTTTTAGACCTGAAGATTTAAGAACAGAATTAGACCATTCAGCCCATTGAGTGGGATCAATCATTCTCAATCCCATTCTCCTGTGTCCATACTAAGCAAGAACATATCTATCTACGCCTGAAATCAACTCTGACTTGGCCTTCACAGGTTTCTGCATCAACGAGTTCCACAGATTCACAACTTTCTGACTGAAGAAATTCCTCCTCATCTCCATCCTGAAGGGTAGTCCCTTTGACTCTGAGGCTGTGCCCCCAGGTCCTGGTCTCTCCTACTCGTGGAAACATCATCTCCATGACCACTCTATCCAGGCCTGAATTACCTTCAGTGTGACCCCCTTCATCCTTCTAAACTCCATCGAGTACAGACCCAGAGTTCTCAGCCATTCCTCACATGACAGTCCCTTCATCGCCAGGATTATGTTTGAGAACCTCCTCTAGACCCTGACAAAGGCCCGCACATCCTTCCTTAGACAGATGGCCAAAAACTGCTCTTAATATTCCAAATGCAATATGACCAGAGCCTTACACAGCCTCAGCAATACATCTCTGCTCTTGTATTTTTGCCGTATGGAAATGAATGCTGACATTGCATTTGCCTTCCCAACTGCCAACTGAACCTGCATGTTAAAAGAATCCTGAACTGGGGCATCTTTGTGCTTCAGATTTCTGAAGCCTTTCCCCATTTCGAAAATAGCCTATGCCTGTACTGCCACTTCTCTACAGACTCTCTGTGACCTCCCCACTTCCTCAACACTACTTGCCTCAAGTTGATGAGGGTCGAGCTGTGGATGTGGTGTATATGGACTTCAGTAAGGCATTTGATAAGGTTCCCCATGGTAGGCTCATTCAGAAGGTCAGGAGGAATGGGATACAGGGGAACTTAGCTGCTTGGATACAGAATTGGCTGGCCAACAGAAGACAGCGAGTGGTAGTAGAAGGAAAATATTCTGCCTGGAAGTCAGTGGTGAGTGGAGTTCCACAGGGCTCTGTCCTTGGGCCTCTACTGTTTGTAATTTTTATTAATGACTTGGACGAGGGGATTGAAGGATGGGTCAGCAAGTTTGCAGACGACACAAAGGTCGGCGGTGTCGTTGACAGTGTAGAGGGCTGTTGTAGGCTGCAGCGGGACATTGACAGGATGCAGAGATGGGCTGAGAGGTGGCAGATGGAGTTCAACCTGGATAAATGCGAGGTGATGCATTTTGGAAGGTCGAATTTGAAAGCTGAGTACAGGATTAAGGATAGGATTCTTGGCAGCGTGGAGGAACAGAGGGATCTTGGTGTGCAGATACATAGATCCCTTAAAATGGCCACCCAAGTGGACAGGGTTGTTAAGAAAGCATATGGTGTTTTGGCTTTCATTAACAGGGGGATTGAGTTTAAGAGTCGTGAGATCTTGTTGCAGCTCTATAAAACTTTGGTTAGACCGCACTTGGAATACTGCATCCAGTTCTGGGCGCCCTATTATAGGAAAGATGTGGATGCTTTGGAGAGGGTTCAGAGGAGGTTTACCAGGATGCTGCCTGGACTGGAGGGCTTATCTTATGAAGAGAGGTTGACTGAGCTCGGTCTCTTTTCATTGGAGAAAAGGAGGAGGAGAGGGGACCTAATTGAGGTATACAAGATAATGAGAGGCATAGATAGAGTTGATAGCCAGAGACTATTTCCCAGGGCAGAAATGGCTAGCACGAGGGGTCATAGTTTTAAGCTGTTTGGAGGAAAGTATAGAGGGGATGTCAGAGGCAGGTTCTTTACGCAGAGAGTTGTGGGAGCATGGAATGCGTTGCCAGCAGCAGTTGTGGAAGCAAGGTCATTGGGGTCATTTGAGAGACTGCTGGACATGTATATGGTCACAGAAATTTGAGGGTGCATACATGAGGATCAATGGTCGGCACAACATTGTGGGCTGAAGGGCCTGTTCTGTGCTGTACTGTTCTATGTTCTATGTTCTATGTTCTATGTTCTACTTGCCTCTCCACCTATCGAAATGTCATCTGCAAACTTAGCAACAACCCCCTGTGGACAACAATACCATTAGTTCCTTTGTCCAGATTGCTAATGTATAACGTGAATGGCTGTAGTCTGAACTCTGATGACTGTGGAACTCCTGTAGTTGCTGGCTGCCATCCTGCAAAAGACCCTTTTATTGCCACTCTCTGCATTCTGCCAGTTAGCCGATCCTCTATCCATGCCAGTACCTACTCCCTAACACCATAAGCTCATTTTTTTTATTTTGAAGCGTCCTGTGTGGCACCTTGTCAAAGGCTTTCTGAAAATCCAAACAGATAAAGTTCAATGGCTCTCTTTTGTTTTTACTCACTGGTTACATTCTCAAAGAATCTAACAGAGACCTTCCCTTGACAAAGTTGTGTTTTCTCAGCCCAATTTAACATGTAGTTCCAAGTATTACCATGTCCTTCCAAGTACTCTCCGATCTCATCCTTAATAATGGATTCTAAAATCTGACCTAATGACAGGCTAACAGGTTTTTCTCGTCTTTTAATTTCTTGTCTTTTGCCTCCCTCCATTTTAAACAGGGGTGTTATATTTGCCATTTTGTACTCCTTTGGGACCCACCCTGACTCCAGTAATTCCTGAAAGATCATCAATACCTGCATGGTCTTCTTACTTATCTCCTTCAGAACTCTGGGGGGCAGTCCATCTGGTCCATGTAATTTACCATCTTCTCGGAATTATAGAATTCCTACAGAGCGGAAAGAGGCCATTGGGTCTGCACCATCTCCGTCAAGAACATCCCACCAAGACCCAGCCCTGTACTGTGTCCCGGCAAGCTCACATTTGCCATGGCTGATCCACCTTGCCTGCACATCTTTGGACTGTGGATGGAAATCAGAGCACCTGGCGGAGACCCGTGCGGACATGGGGAGAATGTACAAATTCCACACAGACCCTTCAGCTTCCCCTGTACCTTCTCCTTAGTGATGGCCACCGCACTCACTTCTGCTTCAGACTCCCTTAAAGTTCTACTACTGGTGCCTTCCAACCTCAAGACTGATGCAAAATACTTGTTCAGTTCCTCTGCCATTTCTTTGTTCCCCAACACTACTTATTTGGCCCCTCTTGAAATTTTCTTTGGATTTACAGGGGTGTTTTACGATAACAATATCTACTTTATTGTGTTGACAAATGGATTGTTGAGATGATCACAGAAACAATAAGCAAAATTCATCAGTACTCTCAATTAACAATCATATATATATTAATATCACAATCAATGCATTTCCATCAGGTAAGCACGTAACTGGATCTTTCTAACCCGGCAGTTTTCACTTTTCATTTCTCAGATTTCACTCTCAGACAGAACAGTTGATGTAGTCACACTGTTCGTTAAAAATAGCATCCACTGTATTTTTCCCCATGTTGTAGCTCGTGGATTTGTGTAACCTTCATGTATAGAATCTGTGTTCGTTTTCAAGGAATTTATTACTTTCGTGATTTCAGGTGTTACATTCAGAAGGGTACCATGCTGCAATTCGAGCCTGCTGTTTCCAGAGTAATCCCAATGTGGAAGATTTTAAAAAGTATGTAAATTTCCCTAATTTACCTGTCTTTTAGATCCAAACTGATGAAGACCACGGTCCAGGTTTCTGTTCTTAACAAGAATGCCTATTTATTGCAAATGCATGGATTCTCACTACAGACAGATATTTACAAAGATTGGACACATATATGTACAAATTAAAACTGTAAGGCCCCTGTAAACTCATCTTCCTGCAGACAAACTTCGAGGGGAGAAGGATAAAACATGGATATTATAGGTGGAAAAAAATTCTAAGTCAGCTGTTCAGTGGTCCCTGTTCACAGGATTTGCGAAGATGATCTTGAGGATATAAAACAAATGAATAAATATCCCAGATTGACTTATTATCTATTAAAACCTGTGTTGATGATATGGCATTGCTATGATCATAAAGTAGAACATTGTCCAAGTTCCTGTGAGCATTACCGTAGTTTTCATTTGTATTCTCCATGTCGGGAACATAGTTAATTTGTACTTTACTGACTAAGTGACCTTTGCTCATCTACAGTTCAGTTGCAAACAGGCAATATTTTATTATTCTAATTTCATAACTTTGGTTTGGAATTTTGTCATGGGAAATGTATTTCACTTATGCTCCTCTGCGTAATTGTAGCCAATCCTCCATTGGCAAAGAAGCACACAACTACAGCAGTTAATAAAAGAAAGAACTGCATTTATGTAGCATATTTTATGGTCTCCGGTATAAAAAGTACTTTATAGGCAGCTAAACTACTTTTGAAATGTCGTCACTGATGTAGCATAAGAAAACATGTCGTATTTAAAATAGTCAGAAGTAAAGAAAATGAAATAATAAAGAAATAGTAAATAGTAAAATGAATATGAAATTATGAATGTAAAGAAATATAAAATCTTCAGCCCCTTGCGAGTGGAGACATAGAATCAGGAGATGCAGAGTCAGTATGGAGCCTACCAGGGAGGAGGCAATTCTGGATCTGGTGTTGGGCAACGAACTGGATTTGATCAGGGACCTCGAAGTAAGGAAGCCATTAGAGGTAGTGATGATAATATGATAAGTTTTAATCAGCAATTTGAGACGGAGAAGGGAGAATCGGAAGTGTCAGTATTGTAGTTGAACAAAGGGAACTATGGAGCGATGAGGGAGGAGCTGTCTAAAGTTCAATGGTTCAATACCGTAGCAGGGATGGCAGTGGAACAACAATGGCAGGTATTTCTGGATATAATGCACAAGGTGTAGGATCAGTTCATTCCAAAGAGCAAGAAAGATCCTAAGGGGAGGCAGGGACGGCCATGGCTGACGAGGGAAGTTAAGGACTCTATAAAGATAAAAGAGAAGTATAACATAGCAAAGATGAGTGGGAAGCCGGAGGACTGGGAAGGTTTTCAAGAGCAAAAGAAGTTGACTAAAAAGGCAATACGCAGAGAAAAAAATGAGGTACAAAGGAAAACTGACCAAAAATATTAAGGAGGATAGTAAGGATAACAAAGTGTGGAGCTGGATGAACACAGCAGGCCAAGCAGCATCTCAGGAGCACAAAAGCTGATGTTTCGGGCCTCGATGAAGGGTCTAGGCCCGAAACATCAGCTTTTGTGCTCCTGAGATGCTGCTTGGCCTGCTGTGTTCATCCAGCTCCACACTTTGTTATCTTGGATTCTTCAGCATCTGCAGTTCCCATTATCAAGGAGGATAGAAAAAGGTATGTGAAAAAAAAATGGTTAAGACTAGAATTGGGCCCTTGAAGACAGAAAAGAGTGAATTTATTATGGGGATCAAGGAAATAGCAGAAGAGTTGAATAGGTACTTTGGATCTGTCTTCACTAGGGAAGACACAAGCAATCTCCCAGATGTAATGGTGGCTGAAGGACGTAGGGTAATGGATGAACTGAAGGGTATTTATATTCATCAGGAAATGGTGTTGGGTCTGAAGGCTGCTAAGTCCCCGGTACCTGATGGTCTGCATCCCAGGGGACTTAAGGAGGTGGCTCTAGAAATCGTGAACGGATTGGTAATCATTTTCCCATGTTCTACAGATTCAGGATCAGTTCCTGCAGGTTGGAGGGTGGCTAATGTTGTCCCACTTTTCAAGAAAGGAGGGAGAGACAAAACAGGAAATTATAGACCGGTTAGCCTGACGTCAGTGGTGGGAACGATGCTGGAGTGAATTATAAAAGATGAAATTACAACTCATTTGGATAGCCGTAACAGGATAGGTCAGAGCCAGCATGGATTTACGAAGGGGAAATTGCGCTTGACTAATCTTCTGGAATTTTTTGAGGATGTAACTGTGAAGATGGACAAGCGAGAACCAGTGGATGGAGTGGACCAGGACTTTCAGAAAGCCTTTGATAAATTTCCACAGAGGAGATTAGTGAGCAAAATTAGGGCACATGTTATTGGGGGCAAAATACTGAGTTGGATTGAAAATTGGCTGTCTGACAGGAAGCAGAGAGTAGTGATAAACGGGTCCCTTTGGGAATGGCAGGCGGTGACCAGTGGGGTACCACAAGGTTCGGTGCTGGGACTGCAGCTGTTTACAATATACATTAATGATATAGATGAAGGCACTAAAAGTAATATTAGCAGATTTGTCAATGACACAAAGCTGGGCGGCAGTGTGAAATGTGAGGAGGATGTTATGAGAATACAGGGTGACTTGGACAGGCGAGGTGAGTGGACGGATGCATGGCAGATGCAGTTTAATGTGGACAAATGTGTGGTTATCCACCTTGGTGGAAAGAACAGGAAGGCAGATAACTATCAAAATGGAGTCAAGTTAGGTAAAGGGGAAGTACAACGAGATCTAGGTGTTCTTGTACAGAAGTCAATGAAAACAAGCACGCAGGTACAGCAGGCAGTGAAGAAAGCTCATGGCATGCTGGCATTCATAACAAGAGGAATTGAGTATCGGAGCAAAGAGGTCCTTCTGCAGCTGTACAGGGCCCTGGCTTACAAGGATGAGAGGGGGTCTGATTGAGATGTATAAGATTATTAAAGGATTGGACACTCTGGAGGCAGGAACCATGTTTCCGCTGACGGGTGAGTCCAGAACCAGAGGACACAGTTTAAAAATAAGGAGTAGGGCATTTAGAACAGAGTTGAGAAAAAAACTTCTTCACCCAGAGAGCGGTGGATGTATGGAATGCTCAGCCCCAGAAGGCAATAGAGGCACAAGTCTCTGGATCGTTTCAAGAAAGAGATGGATAGAGCTCTTAAAGATAATGGAATCAAGGGTTATGGGGATAAGGCAAGAACAGGATACTGATTGTGGATGATCAGCCATGATTATAATGAATGGTGGTGCTGGCTCGAAGGGCTGAATGGCCTACTTCTGCACCTGTTGTCTACTGTAAAAGTTAATTGTATAAGATTGATTCAGACGGTCCCATATTTCTGGTGTTGGCAGCTTGTTCAGATAGGGAAAAGAACATGGTTGATCTTGATGAAGGGCCTAGGCCCGAAACGTCAGCTTTTGTGCTCCTGAGATGCTGCTTGGCCTGCTGTGTTCATCCAGCCTCACATTTTATTATCTTGGAATCTCCAGCATCTGCAGTTCCCATTATCTCTGGTTGATCTTGATTCTGCTCCTGTTTGTGACACAGTAGCCTCTTCGAGCAACAATTCTTGAATGTTGATGGGACATTGAAACGCAGGTAGATTATCGTGATCACTTGTTGAAAATGGATAGCAGCTAGTAGTTCTCTTTGCTCTCAACCAGTGACCAGTAGGCAATGGTCAAACAGTACGTAACCCAGAGGCCACAAGCCCCCCTGAGACATGATGTCAGTTGAGTCTCGTGAATAACTACCCGCTCATGGACTGTCTGCCGATAAAGCATGGTATTAAATCTCACATACTCTGCTCTCAACCATTTTAATCGAAGTATTTATCACTCGTTGTATAGAAACAGATCACACAAACTGAAATGGCATATGCGCAAATACCAACATAGAAGTTCTATATAGTAGCATTTTGTTTAAAGTTGTATTTATAAAATGAAAGGGTGAAATATTAATTTTCACAAATCATATTAAGGTGCTATAGAAATCTATGGAAGTGAGAAATTTGTTTTTTGATTCAATACATGTCTGACAAATGACAATTCAAAGAGATCTTTGTTTCAGCTGGAGTGGGTTGCGGAGTCGGTCTCATTCGGGGCATTTAAGTGACTATTAGACAGGCATATGGATGGTAATATAAGATAGGGGTGGAGGTTTGATAGACCTGAGGTTTCGGGTAAAAGTTCGGCACAACATCGTGGGCTGAAGGGCCTGTACTGTTCGATGTTCTATGTATCTTATGCTGTATTCAAATCAGTAAAGTGAGTCAGTGACATTCTGCAATTTCCTTTTCCAGGGGTTGGAGTCGAAGAATCAGAGTGCTTTCTTTGAAAATTGTCTTGATCTGTCCATCCAAGCGTCAACTGGAGGAAAAATACAAGTGTCAGTACTAAATCTATCATTGCTGATACACTTGTAAACTGTAGGTTTAACTGGAGGTAAACTTTGTTTAATAAACTAGCACACTCAATAAACTGACAAAAATTACATACCAGATGTTTACTGTCTTCTCATAATCTCTGTGATGTCTGGTGAGGGTGCAAGTGAGAAGGCTCTCTGCCAGTAAGTTTTAGTTCACGCAAAGTTGCATCATTACTGAAGTTATTTATGCTGTAAATGAAGGAGAACAGTGATGTGTATATCCTGTGCATTATGTTCCTATTATCGAGTGTGTGTTTTTTGTGTGTGTGGACCTATTGATCAACTGGAATTTTTGATTATTCAGCACATTCCTGGGACCACAGGTGCTGTTTAACAAAAGGTTTGCTGTATTAGTATATTTCTGTATTTAGTCACTGCCACGATGAGTGTTAAATCATAACTTGGTCTGTGCAGAATGTGCACAGTGCATTCCTGCAAGATAAATGATGCGCTACATATGTATGATGCTATTGTTTCTCAAAGACACTAGCCTCAGCAGCTGTTTTTGTTCCCAATCATGTTTTCATCATTAGAATACTGGGAAAAATATTCAGAAGTGTGGTATGACTCTACTGCTCACTTGCAGCAGTGATAACACTTAATGTGAGGTCATGTTTTTGCCCATTTGTTGTTCTGTTGGTCAGCAATGTAACTCACAAACTAATGGGCATATTTCATTGAAAACTGATACATATGAGTATGGTCCAAGGAAGAACTGATTAGTTCTTGACAGATCTAGATTTATTTCTCTATTTTCTAAAGCATCTGTTAAAATTGGTAGGAACGGCAAATGATCATCTTTCTGGAATATTGTTGATTGATTTAGAATGTTGTGGATTGTGTCAGCCCTGATAGTAGAATTTGTCATAACTATCAAAATATGAGCAGATTTTTGAGAGCAGATTATCAAATTGGCCTGAAGCTTTCTCAGTGAGATGGAAGCTTTTAATAAAAGGATTTATTTTGTCGGCCTTGCATTTACAAAGAATCAGTCAAGTGGAGAAATGCCTCAAAGAAAAGCTGTGTAATTATAGACTCATGGATGTTTGGTGCACAGGAGGAGGCCGTGCGGTCCGTAGTTCCTGCACTGCTCAACAAAGCTCTGTCTACATTGAACTCACATGGCATTGATTTCCGTTTTGATTGTTTGGCCCATAGCCCTGGAGCCTACGGCAACACAAGTGAACATCTAAATACTGCTTAAATATTCAGACACTTTCTGAATCAGTCACACTTTCAGTCAGTGAGCTCAGGACTCCCACCACACTGGGAAAATAGGTTCTCCTCAGCTCCCCTCTTAGCTTTCTACCTGTGAACTTCAATCTGTGCCCCCTGTTTATTGACATGTCTACGAATGGAAAAAGCAACTTCCAGTTAACCTTTCCATGTCCTTCAAAATCTTAAACACCTTCACCATGTCCCCTAGTCTGCTCCAATCTTGGCATCGGTCAGATGGGCAGGTCAGTGGCGGATTGATGTAGCCTGAAGAAGGAATAAGATGAGAGTACTTAACGTGGCAAAGCCTGTCGTGCCCGATGGAGGTCAGCAATGGCAGTCAGCAGAGAAGTCCACCGGCAAGGATGGGCGGGCCCTAGCCCAACGCAGGGGAATACAAACCGTCACGGGGGAAGCCTCGTTCAGAGTGTCTGCAAATTCGTGGCTTAAGAAAGGACTGTAATGTTTGACTTTTTAAACTTTTGTTTTTATTTTTCTACTGTTATACTAAGAAGACTGTCGTGCTGAACTTTTTAACTTATTCATTTATTTTTCTAACATAGAACGTGGAACGGTACAGCGCAGTACAGGCCCTTCGGCCCACGATGTTGTATCAAACTTTTACCCTCATCCTAAGGTCTATCTAATCGCCACCCCTACCTTATATTGTCATCCATTTGCTTGTCTAATAGCCAATTAAATGCCCCTAATGAGGCTGACTTCACTACCCTCTCCGGCATTGCATTCCACTCCCCTACGACTCTGAGTAAAGAAGGATGGATACCTTTTCTACTTCTGCAACTAAAATTTCATACCAAGGTACTTTGTCCCTGAGATGACACCGTCTGAGGTGACATTGTACTCTTGTACCGTGTATTGAATACATGTGATAATAAAACCTAAATCTAAATCTAATGCATAGCAGGACACTGGGAAGCTTAGAGGAGAAAAGGGATGCTGGGGTGCTTGTTCATAAATTCCTGAAGGGGTCAGGACAGGCTAGTAAGGGTTGTTACAAAGACATATGGGACATCTCCCTTTATCAGTCGTGGCGTAGATTCTAAGAATGGGGAGGTCACTTTGGAGCTGTTTAAAAGTTTGTTTCGGCCACAGCTGGAGTCGTGTGTGGCGTTTTGGTCACCACCCATTAGGCCTTGTTAGCCCTCCAGAGTTCGTTAGCCCACATTTTTCCTGGTTGAGTTCCAATTGCTGTGCCCAGCTGACCAGTCAGTTGATCTCCTCCTGAAGTTTATTCATCCTGCCTGTCAACCAATTTTAGATCCAGTGTGCCACTTTGCCTTTGATCCCATGGCTGTTATTTACATGACCATTCCACCGATATCCTCCTCACTGAATTAGTGATTTGCTAGCGACACGGTCATACACTCTGTGTTTAAGCTGAAATGATGAATCTCATTGACAAATTTCAAGGGCCCTTGTGGCAAGCCCTGCACAACCCCACTCAAAGCAAACATCCTGTCAGATAGATATCTCTCTACCGTCAATCACCCTGTGCTCTCTGCCTCAGCCAGTTTTGGCTCCAGTGTGCCTCTTTGCCTTTGATCCCGTTGACTGCTGTTTTCTTGATCACTCTGCCAAGGGGGGCTTTACTAAGTCCACATCAAATGCATAAGCTCATCAACACTCCAACATCTCCTCAAAAAAGGATCAAATTTCTGAAATGTGACCTCATCTTAACAAATCCATACTGACTATCCCTGATTAATTCATGCAAGTACATTCTACCCCTAAGAATGCCTCTTTATAGCTTCTCCAGTGCTGAGATTATTCTGACTGGCCATAAATTTCTTGGTCTGTTCCTCTCTCCGTTTGTTCATAGTAGGACAACGTTAATAGTCCCTAGAGTCAGTAATTAAGAAAGCGCATGTAATGTCGTTTATCTCAAGAGGGTTGGAATATAAAAGCAGCAATGTGCCTCTGAGGCTTTATAAGGCTCTCGTTAGGCCCCATTTAGAATACTGTGTCCAATTTTGGGCCCCATGCTTCAGGAAGGACATTCTAGCCCTGGAGCGTGTCCAGCGTAGATTCACATGGATGATCCCTGGAATGGTAGGTTTAGCGTATGATGAACGGCTGAGGATCCTGGGATTGTACTCATTAAAGTTTAGAAGGTCGAGGGGAGATCTAATAGAAACTTACAAGATAATGAATGGTTTAGAAGGGGTGGACGCTCGGAAGTTGTTTCCGTTAGGAGGGGAGACGAGGACCCGTGGGCACAGACTTAAAATTAGAGGGGGTAAATTTAAAACTGAAATGAGACAACATTTCTTCAGCCAGAGAGTGGTGGGCTTGTGGAATTCATTGCCGCAGAGTGCATGGAGGCCGGGTTGTTGGATGCCTTCAAGGCAGAGATCGACAAATTCTTGATCTCAAAAGGAATCAAGGGCTGCGGGGAGAGTGCAGGGAAGTGGTGTTGAAATGCCCATCATCCATGATTTAAATGGTGGAGTGGACCGGATGGGCCGAATGGCCTTACTTCCACTCCTCTGTCTTAAGGTCTTATGGACAGGTACATGGATGGGCAGGGAGCAAATGGACACAGACCCTACTCACGCCTTTTCCCACCCCCCGACTCTGCCTCGGCGATGAGTCCGCTGTCTGGATCCCTTTACCCAGGAGTGGGCTGAGGACCCAGCGGTTCGGCAGCGGGGATCATCGCACCACGCTCCTGGACCCCTACAACCTCCTGTTCTCCAGCGGCCTCCAGCATGACCACCGGGCTAGGAGCAGGCATCCGGGCTGCCGGAGCGCTCGCTGCTCAGTGGCTCAGCCCTGCGCCGCCTTTGCCGGGAGCGGGGATCCGAGGTGGGAGAAGGCCTCTTCGCCCGGCTCCTGGGCACAGCTACCTGCCTGAACAGCTGCCTGGCACCGAGCCTGCGCTCCCCGAGCACCCGGCCGCGGGTCCGCGACGCCTTCCGGGGCTGAGTAGCCGAAAACTATCTCCTACTGCAAGGTGAGAGCGGGGTTTGGGGTGAAGGGAGGACTGGGGACATGAGCACGGTCCCTGTTTCACATCCTGCGCCGCTCCTATCACAAGGCGAGGGGTTGGGAATGTATGTTTTGGGGGTGAGAATAGCCCTCCTCGGGTGAGGGAAGGCTGGGGACATTGGGAGGGTGTCTATTATACAGCCCTGCGCGGGTTTCCGTAGCCGAACAGCCTACTGCTCTCGTACTACAAGGTAAAGGGAAGGAGGGGGTTGGAATGGGGTGGGGTTTCGAGGATAGCCGTCCTGGAAGTGAGAGGACATGGTGAGAGTCACTATTGTACAGCCCAGTGACTGAATGGCTTACAGCTACTGCAAAAGGGTCGGTTTAGGAGAGGGGTGTTGTAGGGAGGTTTGGGGTCACGGGCAGAGCTGCTTTCTGCAGCTGAACAGCTACTGCCACAAGATGAGATGGGAGAAGGTGTTTTCGGAGTGAGGGGATGCTCCCTCACCCCGCCGCTGTGGGAAGTAGGATCTTTATCGCACAGCACTCCGACGACAAGGTGGGAAGGCAGGAGGGGCTCCTGGGGATGAGGGAAGGACAGAACCAGGGTCAGTATAAGGTTAGGGGCTGAACAGACCCCTTCCAGGGGCTATGGGGAGCTCTTGATGCCCTGCACCAAGCGACCAGCCGAGATCGACCCGCAGCTCTCCGACTACAAGGGGACCCTGTCTCAGAGGCTGGAGCATTTCTAGCCGGAGCTCTGAGGGAAAGGGTCATCGCATCCAAAACGTTATCTCGGTACTTTTTCTTCACAGATGCTGAGCATTTTCAGCAACTTGTGTTTGCATTTCTACCCGGAGGTGGGTTTGTGGAGAGACACCATGGGAAGGGAATGGGTGTGGGGTTTGATGGGGCAGTCACAGAGACTGTCGAGAGAGAGAGAGAGGCAACCCCTGTGTCAGGGTTTGGAAAATCTCCGGCAGTGCTTCATTTCTCTCTCAGCCGAAGGCGCTGCGTGCTTTGGTTTCCTTTGCTCTTGTACTCTCTCCCCCTGTGAATAAAGCCAGAGTGAGAGAGAGAGAGTTTGTGGTGGGAGAGAGAAAAGGGACAGAAAGATGGAAATAAAGGAGCATGACAAGGGAGTGAAATTAGGGCCAGCAGAGGTGAGAGAGGGGGAGAGAATCAGAGTGAGGGAGGAAGAGTGATAAAACACAAACAAAGAGAATGGGAGGTAACGAGGTGTTCATGAGCATGAAACAGCAGGACATGCAGCATCAGAGGCCAGGGAAGCTGATGGACCTGAACACCCAGATCTCTCTGTTCATCAATTTTCCCCAAGACTTTTCCATTTACTGTATAGTTCGTCCTTGAATTTGATCTTCCAAAATGCATCACCCTGCATTTGCCCGGATTGAACTCCATCTGCCATTTATCTGCCCAACTCTCCAGTCTACCTATGTTCTGCTGTAACCTCTGATAGTCCCCTTCACTATCGGCTTCTCCATTCCTCCCTTGTAGTGCGATTAGGCAAGACTAAGGAGGCATAGAATGGGTTAGCAAAATGCAGGGCAATGGGGACAATTGAATTGTGGAGCTGGTTTAAGGAGCAGATATTGCGTGTCCTTGATAGGTACGTCCCTGTCAGGCAGGGAGGAAGCGATCAGCTAAGGGAACCGTGGTTTACTAAAAAAATTGTATCTCTTGTTAAGCAGAAGAGGGAGGCTGATGTGACGATGAGACCAGATGGTTCACATGAGGTGATGGAGAGCTACAGATTAGTTAGGAAGGATTTAAAGAGAGAGTTAAGAAGAGCAAGGAGGGTACACGAGCAGACACTGGCAGGTAAATAAAGGAGACCCCGAAAGCTTTCGATAGGTATGTGAGGAATAAGAGGATGACTTGGGTAGGCATAGGGCCAGTCAAAGACAGAAGTGGGAAGTTGTGTGTGGACGCTGTGGAGATTGGAGAGGTGCTAAATTAATGTTTCTCATCTGTTTTCACTGAGGGACAGGAGAATATTGTAGAGGAGGTGACTGAGTTAGAGGCTACTAGAATTGAAAGGGTTAAGGTTAGTAAGGAGGAAGTGTCATCAATTCCACAACGTGTGACGGTAGGTAAAGCCCCTGGGCCTGATAGGATTTTTCCGAGGATTGTCTGGGATGCTAGGGAGGAGGTGGTGGAGCCTTTGGCCTTGATCTTGGAGTCCTCATTATCTACAGGTTTCGTACCAGAGGAGTGGAGGATTGCAAATGTTGTGCCCTTGTTCAAGAGGGGCAGTAGGAATGACCCAGGCAATTATAGACCTGTGAGCCTTAGGTGTGTTGCAGGAAAAATTTTGGAAAGGATTATAAGAGACAGGATTTATAATCATCCAACAAGCAACAACTTGATTGGAGATAGTCAGCATGGATTCGTCAAGGGCAGGTCGTGTCTCACAAACCTCACTGAGTTTTTTGAGAAGGTGACCAAACATGTGGATGAGGGTCGGGCAGTTGGCGTGGTGTACATGGACTTCAGTAAAGTCTTTGATAAGTTTCCCCATGGTAGGCTCTCGGAGAAAATACAGAGGCTCGGGATTGAGGGAGATTTAGCCATTTGGATTAGAAACTGGCTTTCGGTAAGAAGGCAACAAGTGGTGGTTGATGGAAAATATTCAGCCTGGAGTCCGGTTACGCGTGGTGTGCCTCAAGGATCTGTTTTGTGACCACTGCTGTTTGTCATTTGTATAAATGACTTGGACGCAGGAATTGGTGGATGGGTTTGTGAGTTTGCAGATGACACTAAAGTCGGTGGAGTGGTGGACAGTGTGGAAGAATGTTGCAGGTTGCAGGGAGACTTGGATAAACTGCAGAATTGTCCCGAAATTTGGCAAATGGAGATTAATATGGATAAATGTGAGGTGATTCACTTTGGGAGGAATAATAGGAAGGCAGAACACCGGGTCAACGGAAAGATTATTGGCAGTGTAGATGAGCAGAGGGATCTTGGTGTCCATCTACATAGATTCCTGAAAATTGCCACCCAGGTTGATAGTGCTGTTCAGAAGTCTGATGGTGTTTTAGGTTTCATTGGTAGAGGGATTGAGTTGCGGAGACGTGATGTCATGCTGCAACTCTACAAAACGCTAGTGCGGCCTCGGTTCGAATATTGCGTGGTCGCTCCATTACAGGAAGGATGTGGAATCGTTGGAACAGGTGCAGAGGAGATTTACCAGAATGTTGCCTGGTCTGGAGCGAAGGTCTCATGAAGAAAGGCTGAGGAACTTGGGTCCCTTCTCATTGGAGAGAAGGAGGCTCAGGGGGATTTAATAGAGATATACAAGATGGTCAGTGGATTAGATAGGGTGCACAGTGAGAGTCTTTTTCCGAGGATGATGACTTCAGCTTGTACAAGGGGGTGCAGCTACACATTGAGGGGTGATGGATTTAAGACAGATGTCAGAGGCAGGTTCTTTACTCAGAGAGTGGTAAGGGCGTGGAATGCCCTGCCTGCCAATGAAGTTAACTCGGCCACATGAGGGGCATTTAAACAGCCCTTGGATCAGCATATGTTTGACAATAGGATAGTGCAGGGGAATGGGCTTCGATTAGTTCACAGGTCGGCGTAACATGGAGAGCCGAAGGGCCTGTTCTGCGTTGTGTTCTTCTATGTTCAGTTACAGTTCACAGATTACTCTACCACTCATTTTAGTGTTGTGTGAAAAGGATAATGAACATCTGCAGAAGGACGCAGAAAGTGTCAGTGAATGGACAATGGCAGATGGAGTGCAACGATGGTAAATGTGAGACTCCATTTTGGTAGCAATTAGGGCAAAATGGAGTATTAGTTAAATGGTGAAAAATTGTAGCATGCTGCTATTCCCCGGTTGAATGTTTTAAAGGCCAAGACAGACAGATCTTTGAACAGCAAAGGAATTGAGTTTAAAAATCGGGAGGGGATGCTTAAGTTGTATAGGGTGCTGGTGAGGCTTGATGTCGAATAGTTTGTACAGTTTTAGTCTCCTCACTTGAGAAAGGATGTGCTGGCAGTGGAGGGGGTGCAAAGGAGCTTCACAAGATTGATTCCACAATTGAAAATGTTGCTGTATGGGGAGAGATTGAGGAGACTTGGATTGCACTCTCTGAGACTTCGAAGAATGAGGGGTGTTCTAATAGCACCTTTTAAAATGATGAAAGAAATAGATAGGAAAGAAACACGGAAGTTGTTTCCGCTGATGGGTGAAATTACAACCAGGCAGCACAGCCTCAAAATAAGGGTGAACAGTTTGAAGACTGAGTTGAGGATGAGCTTCTTCATCCAAAGGGTTGTGAATCTGTGGAATTCTCTGCTCAGTGAAACAGTCAAGGTTCCCTGGTTGAATGTTTTAAAGGCCAAGACAGATAGATCTTTGAACAGGAAAGGAATTGAGTGTTATGGTGAATGGGAGGGTAAGTGGAACTGAGTCCGCAAAAAGATCAGCGATGACCTTATTGAATGGCGGAGCGAGCTGGAAGAGACAGATGACCTACTCCTTTATTTCTTCTGTCCATATGTCCTTAGATTGCCATCCTTGTCATTCCTCCTTCCCTGGAATAGGCCAGTTCTGAACGCTGATCAGTAGGTCTTTAAATATCTCCCGCGTATCAAATGCCGACTTGTTCAATCAAAGCTCCTCCCAATTAATACTGCTCAGCTCCTACCTAATACTGATGTAATTTTCCTTCCCACAATTTCGTAGCTTCCCCCAAGGTCCTGATTATTCATAGCTATCTTAAAATGTAAGGAGAGGCGATCACCCCGTTTAAGAAGCTCCTGGTTCAGTGTTTTTCCCCATGTGGGAGTCAACTACAGGTTTTCTTGTTCCAAGGTTGGGGAGGAAATAGCCGATTGGTATTATTGCTGGACTGTTAATTCAGAGACTTAGATAACATTCTGGGGACCTGTGTTCAAATCCCAGCACAGCAGGTGGTGGAATTTGAATTGAATACAAAAGAAAATCATGAATGAAGAATCTAATGATGACCATGAATCCATTGTCAAATGTCAGAAAAACCCACCTGCTTCACTGATGTCCTTTCGGAAAGGAAACTGCCATCCTTACATGGTCTGGCCTACATGTGACTGCAGACCCACAGCCAGATGATTGACTCTGAACTGTCCCCTGGGCAATTCGGGATGGACAATAAACACTGCCGAGCTAGTGATGTCGTCCTCCCATTAGCAAATAAATAAAATTGGATTCTATGTCTTCCGATTGAAGATCGTTTCTTGTTCTCACAGTAATTTCATCGCTTAGTCAGTTTCCCTCTTGCCTGTCTTTTTGGAATGTCACGTAGCCCTGCACATTTACCTCCAGTGTTGATCGCCTTATAACCATGTCTTTGTAATAGCTCTCAAATCATGCCCGTCAACCTGTATGTGTGCTACGAATTTGTTGATTTTGTTCTGAATACAATGAGCACGCAAGCAAAGAGTCATTAATTTTGATTTATAACTTTATTTCACCTCTTGACACTATTTACAGCTGTTTTCTGTTTCTACATGCAGTCTTTTCCAGTCCCATGCTGAGTATTGTTATCCCAATAGTTCTTTAATGTCAGTGTGTGTGTATTCCTGGGCGACTATGCTCGTGTGGTCTACGGAGTTGTGGAGGTCACAGTTCTAGGACAGCCATTTCATAGGCCTCTGCTGCAGGTAAGAAGAAAAGAAAATCTCTTGCTCTGAGCTCTGCAAACCAGGGCAATGTCAAAAAGGAACCAAGGTCAAAAGTTTCAACAAGAATCTCAAAATTAACTGCTGAATTCACATAAGCATTCCGGGGATCGCCCAATGTAGTGGCCACAACATCCCACTTTCTATTCCTCACAAACAATCCAAAGGCTGAACTATCCGTATCCCTCTTAACGGTTATGTTTTTTGAGCTAATTTCTTGTTTCTAACTTGTGTGTATTTGTGGTGCCTTATGACTTCTTGCGTTTAGCAATTGATAAACTCACTTTCTCACTAATTCAGTAAAACCTAGTTTTATAGAATCCCCAGTGTGGAAACAGGCCATTCAGTTCAAGAAGTCCACAGCAACCCTACAAAGAGCATCCCACCCAGACCCATCCCCATTCCCTACTCTATCCCTGTCAGCCTGCATTTCCCATGGCTAATATACCTAACCTACACGTATGTGGGCAATGTGGGTAATTCAGCATTCCCAATCCACCTAACCTGCACATCTCTGGACTGGTCAAAACAATGATTCGATTTGAATTAGTTAGAATGCAGCTGTTAACAGTAATCCTCCGTCCCTGTGTTGGAGCGAGATTTAACATTCAAGATCAAAAATGAAACACTTGAACAAGGTAGCTCAAATTGAGGTTGTTGACTTTGCTCGCCGAGCTGGCTTGTTTTCATTGAGACGTTTCGTCACCATGATTGGTGACATCACCAGTAGAGCCTCCAACGAAACAATGTTACTTTACTCTGTCTGGAATTTATACTGTCCGGTCTGTTACCATGAGTACTGTCATTTCGGGTTTTGATCTGTATGGGTTTGTATGTGCAGTCCAATTGTATCTGTTTGTTGGTTGCATTATGGGTGGAGAATCACGCCACTCATATGAAACTGGGACAAGGTAACCATAGTAGCCCAAGCCAAGTGTAGACACGCAGAGGAATTCCTAGAGGCATGGTTCTCCACCCATTCTGCAGGCTCACATTCTTGGTCTCTTCAGTTTGAATATGATCACTTAACCATATCCTTTATGACAAACAACAGAGTCTTACTTCCTAAAATCTTCAAACAGGACTGTCCAGACAGATCCACTTGTTCTCATGATATCGTCTTCTGTTGGAGGGCTTCCGAAATGTCTGCATTCTTCCTCAACTGAGCATTCCTTGCGTTCGTGGTTGACAGAGCTCTCGGCCATGTCCAACCCATGTCCTACACTTTGGCCTCACCCCTGATGAGGTACCCTGGTCCTCAATGACCAACCCATCAATATCCACATCGAGAAGAACATCAGCCACGATTTCTAACAAGATCCCACCACCAGGCATATATTCCCCTCCCCTCCCTTGTCAGCCTTCCGCAGGGACCATTCCATCAGGACACCTCGGTCCACTCCTGATCCGTTCACAACACCTCCCCATAACCCGACAGCACTTTGCATGCCACCACAGAAGGCATAACATCTGCCCATTTACTTCCTCCCGCTTCACTATCCAAGGCTTCCAGGGGAAGCAGCGATTTACCCACACTTCACTCAATCTAGTCTACTGTATTCACTGCTCTCAATATTGTCTCGCTCTGCATCGGGGAGACGAAACACAGACTGACCAACCACTTGGCTGAACACCTATATTCTGTCCATAAAAATGGCCCCAGGTTTCCAATTGCCTGTCACTTGAGCACCCCATCATGATCCCTGGCCAAAATCTCTGTCTCAGGCTTGCTGCAGTGCTCCAGTGAGTGCAAGGTTGAAGACAAAAATCTCATGTTTGCTTTGCAGAACACCTCCGCTCGGTTCGCAATCAACAACAGCACCTTCCAGTCGCCAACCATTTTAACTCCTTTAACTCCCCCTCCCATTCCTTAGACGGCATGTCCATCATGGGCCTCCTGCAGTGCCACAATGATGCCACCTGAAGGGGGCAGGAGCAGCAACTCATATTCCGCTTGGGAACCCTGCAGCCCAATGGTATCAATGTGAACTTCACAAGCTTCAAAGTCTCCCCTTCCCCCACTGCATCCCAAAACGAGCCCAACTGCATCCCAAAACCAGCCCAGCTTGTCCCACCTCCCTAACCTGTTCTTCCTCTCACCTATCCCCTCCTCCCACCTCAAGCCGCACCTCCATTTCGTACCGACTAACCTCGTCCCGTCTCCTTGACTTGTTCGTCCTCCCCGGACTGACCTATCCGCTCTCTACCTCCTCACCTACACTCATCTCTACTGGCTCCATCCACACCTCTTTAACTTGTCTGTCTCCTTTCCACCTATCTTCTCCTCTATCCATCTTCAATCCGCCTCCCCCTCTCTCCCTATTTATTTCAGAACCCTCTCCCCCTTCCCCTTTTCTGATGAAAGGTCTCAGCCCAACATCTAAGCTTTTGTGCTCCTGAGATGCTGCTTGGCCTGCTGTGTTCGTCCAGCTGCACACTTTGTGATCTCGATGTGTCTTAACAACCTCATTAAGTGAGTTCTGGAGAGAACTATGCAGGGGAGACTTAGGGTTTGTCATTCTAACTTGCCTGTCCTGAAAGATGAAAGTTGGTTTATTTTGGATGTTTGTTTCATAGCTATGAAAGATATCCTGAAAGGATTTTTCATATCTTTTGTTGAGAATTTTACCCGTTTAGTCACTCTAATCCTTTTCCTTTTTTAAAGTTTGCTTGGTAGTCATAAATTTCAAATATCGGCCGAATTTTATTCGGCTTTGTATTGGTTCTCCGTGATTCCCCGTTAATGGCTCCGTGACCTGCTAGCTAATTACAGAATTTATCATTGATGTGCCTGTCATAAAATCTTTAGTCTTATACTATGTATTCCCAATTTCAGGAGAAAGTCCAGAGACCTTTTAAAGGAAAGGGGTTTAGAAAGAACACTTAAGTTCTATAGATCCAAGTCATGAATAGTTGATAAATTATTTGCACTTCATATTTCCAGAATCTACCCCGGAAGAGAGAGCCCAGAGAATTGCCAAAGCTGTCTGCAAGCAGTCAATTGACGTGAAGGAAAATTGGGAGCAATTGAAAACCCATGCGAGCAACTGGCAGAACAAGGTGGAAAAGGCGTTAGAGAAACTTCAAGAACTGCAGAAAGCTCTGGATGATCTTGAGTCTCATGTGATAACAGCTGAGGGGGTCCACATTGATTGGCAACCTGTGAATGACCTGTTTATTGACGCATTGCAGGATCACATGGATAAAACCACAGTAAGTGCAATTACTTTACACTTCACTTATGAACAGATGTAACCGCAATGTTGTATCGAGACGATCAGTAATATGAGTAGTGAAGTAATATTGATTGAATGGTTGTTAACTTAATTTGTAAATTAAAACTTAGTTGAGCATGCCTTCTGATGATATCACATTGGTAATATGAGTATAATTGAGGATTTTATTGGTCAGTGACATCAAGTGAGTTATCTGCTTGTTGCCATGTTATCAGGACTAAAGGTGAAGTCTGACCACGCCATTTGGCCACTCCTTAGAGAGACACAACTGGTTATGATTTAACCTGAAGATCACCATGCCTCGGGCAAGTAAAGGGGTTGAGGCGAAGATCCTTTGTGGTAAGGTCACTGGTGTGGCAATTGAGCCCTCTCTGCAGGGCATCACTCTGCATCACAAACCAACTGTTCAGCCCACGGAATTTGAATAGAATTCTCATGAAGTTAGCGAGAGGGATACTACACGAGAGGGATACTACTGAATAGATCGATGTTTTGAAAAGCGGATGAGATATGAGCAAAAGTTTAATTGATGTGGAAGACCAGCCACAATCATCATCAATGGTGGAGCAAGCTTGAGCGGCCATGCAACATTGTGCTGCCGCTATTTGACTTGTTCAGTGGAAAGGAAGGAAGATGGTCCAAGTGTCAAAAATGCTGAAGAACACATCCTTGTACAACCTCAAAATTTGATTGTGTTCAGCATATTATCACTCCTGGTACCCCTAAATCCTGGTCTATCATCTCAGCAGCTTGACTCTGCCCAAAAGCTGGTTACTTGTGACATTTTTGAAGGATCTTCCCAAGTCTGAAAATCATTTTTGTTTTTGTGCAATCAGAGTTGGCCAGTGTGGAAGGAGGTCATTTGGCATATCATAGCTCTTTGAAATAACTCCCCAATTCGTCCCCCTCTGCTTGGCAATGACTTCAACCACTTATAAAATCTCTTTAATGGAGGGATACTTTGAAGACATCTGAAAGGAGTATTAACGATCCCAGAATACAACTGAGCCTTATTAAGTTGTTAGTTCAGATGATCAAGAGCTTGATCAAAGAGGATTGTTTGAAAAAGTGCCTTAAAAGAGGAAATGTACAGAGGCTAAGAGGTGTAGGAAGTTAGTGAGTTTTGAAAGATTTGTGCTCAGGTTGAGGTTCTGGATGCGAGTTTGCTCGCTGAAGGTGGAGGAAGTCTCTTCTTGGGTTTGAAGCCTACACAATTAAATGTTTGGCAACCAGTAGTGGGCCGTTTGAAATCAAGAGTGGGCAAGAGGACGTAATTAGACGAGTGCCGATATCCTCAAGTATGGTTGGATTGGTGGGGATTACCAAAGTAGCGATAGGCATAGCCAAGGAACGATTTGTAAACAAAAATGAGAATTCAATAAAATTACTGTTAATAGTATCAGTTAGGTGGAAAGTACAGAGAATAGGACTTGGTTCAAGATGAGACTCATGCACTGGAGTTTTAGATGACCTCAAGTGTTCAATGGGCAAAAGTGGGACTCCAGCAGGGAATGCATTGGTATTGTCAGGCCCAGAGTGAAGTAGTTCCAGATGAAGGTTTCACTGCTAATGAGCCAAGACAAGAGACAGGTAGGCAGGATTGAAAAGATGGAAAGAGACAGCTTCAGGGATTGCATGAATGTGTGGTCGGACGTTCATCGTGGGATAAACAAGATGCCAAGGTTGTGCTGAGACAAGCGTAACATTACATTGTTGCCAAGGCGGAGTAATGCAGTCAGTAGGCAGTGAATAGAGGTTGGTGTGGGGACCACAAACAGTGGTCTTCCCAGTTTTAAATTGTTATCTCTACATAGTTCCGCAACTTTATGTTCTGTTCAAAAGGCATTACTGACAAGAAAACAGAAGTTAGCCATTTGTTTACTTGTTAATATATCTTGATTTTTCCACCATCTTCTCCAATTATGAACACCACATGTGAAGTGTACTAAGTGAACCATTCAAACCTTCAAAGGAAATGTTAAAATTGTGGAATATAAAGTTAAATTTATTTTCTTGAAAATTTAAATAAATTACATGAAGGTTTGACCAAGACTGAAAGGAATTATATGGAACACCAGATGAATAAAACAAGCAGTAGTAAGGTGGTATTAGCTGAATGTTCCTGAAGAAAGAGAACACAGCCAACCTTTCTTCCATCAGGGGGATTAATTGTGTGGTGTCAGACACAGTTGATTAAATCATTCCTTCTGTCTTTACTGTCTGACTGTACTATGGTTGTAATATTTCCTTTTTTAAAGGCTCAAGGCTCGACATACTTCTCATTTTCTAAATTTTAAGAAGTTGGCTTCTTGTCAAGTCACGGTAGGACTGAAAACACAGTCTATGACTGTTTGAAGTCACATGACACCAGCTTATCGTCCAACAGGCTCATTTCAAGTCACACAAGCTTTTGGAGTGCAGCCCCTTCATCAGGTGCAGTTGGTGAGGTGACCACACAGACAAACAATTTATAAGCAGAGAGATCAAAAGATCATAGAATTGGCCTGAGTGGAGTGTCAGATAATAACTCTCTAACACTCTTGGTAGCCTGTATAAGCAAGTAAAGTGTTTATAAAGTCAATGTCAGTGCTGTGCTGTCATGATAATCAGGCAGCGCAACTGGAATGTACAAGGTGACATCTCGGGTCAGACTCTGACTTGTAGTTTAGAGGCTTGTGTTCAGAATCTGTCTTAGAGTTTTAACCTTTATTTCAAAACCAGGAATTTATAACACACCACACTGACTGTGACTACAAGCTGTGTGTTTCTTCAACAAAATATCTGCAACTAAACAAACATCCTGGATGAAGACTTATTATCTGACACTCCACTCACACCAGTTGTATGATCTTTTGATCTGTCTGCTTATAAATTGTGTGCCTGTGTGTTTTCCTCTCTGACCGCACGTGATGAAGGGACTGCACTTCAAAAGCTTGTGTGATTTCAAATAAACCTGTCAGATTATAACCTGATGCCATGTGGCTTCTGACTTTGTCCATCCTAGTCCAACACCAGCACCTCCACATTATAAGTGTTTGGAACCAAGTCAGTGCAACAGGCATAGGTCGAACATTTGACTTCGGAAGGATGCCTCGTGCTGAAAAGTTTATTAATAACAAAGGATTTCTCCATTATGCCATCTATCATAACATGCTGCGCCTCACAGTCATAATGAAAGGATGCCCACTTTAATTTAGCAGCGCCAAGAACAGTTATGGACATTTTTAGCATGGGAGAAGGCCATTCAACCTATTTTATCTGTACCAGCTCTCTCCCAGAGCAAAAAAATTAATCCTTTTCTCGAATTCATTCCACATATTTCACAGGATTGAAATATATAGGTACATAGTTAAGTGATTTTAACATCGAGTGAGCAGTTCTCGCACTTCACCTTGTCACTAACAATTGAAAACGTGACTTAGAAAGAGTGGGTCTTTATTTTGTTCTGTTGTGATGATGAAGAAGATGCAAGTCAAAGTGCTGGAACTGGCCTCTTGAACTTAGAAACATTTAAATGTGTATAAAATGAATTCTGTGCGCATCTATTACAAGCAGTTTTATGGAAGGAAAAGGTACCAAAGAAGATTTGGTGTATTGTACTTGATGCTATTATACTCCAACCTGTGAAAACAGAACTCTATGACTGTGAGTGTTGAGATCTGAGAGGGTGCTATCTTGTTTGAATTTACATTGCTAAGTCTAGGCCTATTTTCTCAACAGCAAAATTGGTAATCCAGAAAGAAATGGATGTTTCTCGCATTTGTTGGCTGTAAGTGTCTGTTTAAAGTTTGAGTACAGTGTCCTCATATACAGGTGCTTAACCTGCTTTTACAGTTTGAACATTTGTTGTGCCAATGAAAATTGTTTGAATGGTTTCACCTCCAGTTTTCTTCTTTGTACATATTTGGTATTTTTTCAGGTTAAGGACTGCCTGCAAAATCTGAGATTGGGTTTTGAAACACATCAACCTTTGCTTGCGAGAGATAATGGTAACTGCAGATGCTAGAGAATGCGAGATAACAATGTGTGGAGCTGGATGAACACAGCAGGCCAAGCAGCATCTCAGGAGCACAAAAGTTGACATTTCGGGCCTCGACCCTTCATGCGAGAGAACGTAACGTAAGAAAGAAGAACAGGACTAAGTAGTATTATCCTTCAAAGCCTTGTTGAGTTGATTTGTCCTGTTTTGTTCCTTACTTTTACATTTATTAAATCCACATTTTTTAAAGCATTCTTTCACAGGATGAGGGCACTGATAGCAAGGCTAACATTCATTTCCCATCCAGGAATGGCTTGGTAGGCCATTTTGGAAGTCAGTAGAGAGTCAACCATATTCCTGTGAATTTGAAGTCAGATACCAGAATTGTGAAGGGATGCAGATTCCCTTCCCGAAAGAATAGATTAGTGAATTCAGTTTTCTGTTAAAATAATTTATGATAGTTTCATCGTCACTGTTACTTTTAACTCGAGATCTTTATTAATTAAATGTCATTTCCAGCAGATGCTTTTGTATATTATATTTAATATTAGGATTTTAGTTTTAACTTAATTT
Organism: Stegostoma tigrinum; assembly: GCF_030684315.1. Lineage (NCBI taxonomy): Eukaryota > Metazoa > Chordata > Chondrichthyes > Orectolobiformes > Stegostomatidae > Stegostoma > Stegostoma tigrinum. Next base: position 67,766 of record NW_026728342.1, read on the forward strand.
CTTATTAACATTTAATCATTAATTTCAGGATGTTTCTCAGATTTTATACGCTTCCTCTCCATTAGGTTTTTAAAGAAGAAATTGCCCCAGTCAAACAAGAAGTCAAAATATTAAATGATCTGGGATGTCAGTTATCTCCGCTTGATGTCTCTTTCTCTCCAAAGATTTCTCACCAGCTTGATGACCTAAATATGAGGTTGAAATTTATACAGGTAACAGTGAAAACATTTTCTAAACTAGCCAATCTGTTGAAGAAAGTATGTCCAAATAATTTGGCTTCAAATATATGAGCAAGATAAAGAACCCTTTCAACTGAAGCAAGCAATTAATATTTTATTATCATGGTTTATGAAGTTATCCAATTTTATCATATTACTTTTTCAAAAATACAATGTTCTTGTCTGTAGTTTGCACTTTAGAATGTAATCGCAAAACAAAATCCAAATAGTGAGAGATGTGAGCATCCGAACTACAGTCTGAAATGGTTCAGGACTGGAACAATTTGAATATATTCAGGATGAAGCTGCAGGTAGCAGGTATTTTTCCCGATCCATCTAAAAGAATTTGGAATTGGAACATTGTGCTCACTGCTGTACACTTCAGTATTATGTATTGTTTCATATTTTAAGTCCCTGAGAAAGACATACTTTAATGAATTACAACAAAGATATACTTGATGCATTGAAGGGAAGAATGACATAAAGTTGTCTGAACTGCATGTATTTCTTTCAATTGAGCAGATTTTGATTGATGTCAGCAAAGTAGTAGATGAAAGTTTTATTTATCCCATAAAGCCGCATGAAATGTTTTATTGAGCAAATTATTTCAGTCTTGTTCTGTGTCAGCAGCTCGCTTGGCCATGTAGCACAATAAAACTCCTTATCGGTTCTAGCAAGCAGACAAAAACATAAATAGCACCAGGATCTGGATGTTCTACCTCTTGACCCTACCTCACCATCCGATAAGAGATGGCTGACCTGCCCAGGACTCAACTCCTCTTCTATACCAGCTTCTCAGACCGCTCAAGTTCTCTATTTCAAAAATCTTATCTACCACCTTCTTTAAATACTTCCAGTGATCTACCTTTCACAATTCTCTTGTATTCTAAACAATCGCTACCTGCTGAAAGAAGAAATTCCTTTGCATCTCAGGTTTCAATAAATGTTCCCTTCTTCTGTAACTATGTTGCTGAGTTTGAGATTTCCACAATAATGGAAACATTGTCTTCACATCTAGCCTGTCAAGCCCTCTCAAAATTTTGTGTTTCAGTAAGATCACCCCTCATTCTTCTAAACTTGAATGAATAAAGACCTTCTGTGCAACCATTCTTGATAAATCATGATCCGATGAATCAGCCCAGTGAGTCTCTTTTGAACTGCTTCCTATGGCTGTGTATCCTTTCTTGTATTTCTCCAAGTGTGACCTCCTCAATAGCCTGATCAGTTGCAAAAACACTTGCCCATTTTTAAACTGAAACCTCCTTACAATAAAGGCCAAAATTCCATTTGCCTTCTTAATTACTTGCATCACCATCGTCATGGCTCACATCAACTCCAACCTACCAAAGTGCTTTGATCCTTTGCAATTCACCTACCACTGCAACAGGTCTCCAGCTGATACCGTCTCCCTGGCCTGACAGTCATCCCTGGAATGTCTGGATAACAAGGATACCTACATCAGTCTGTTACTTATTGATCAGAGCACCACCTTCCACACTGTAATTCCAAACAAACTCCTCTCTAAACTCTGAGACCTGCGCCTCAGCATCCCTCTGTGTAACAGGATTCTCGACTTCCTGACCCAGAGACCACAATCAGTAAGGATAGATGACAACACTTGCTCCACCGTAAGCCTCAACACCGGTGCCCAGCAAAGCTGCCCCTACTCTATACTCCTTATGCAATCATGACTGCGTGGCCCCAACTCCATTTACAAGTTTGCTGATGACGCTTCCATTGTAGGTCGGACCTCAAACAACAATAAGTGAGATTACAGGAAAAGCAATTGAGTGCTTGCTGGCATGATGGAAAGATAACAATCTGTCCATCAGCATAAGCAAAATGGAGGAGCTGGTCATTTTTTTCAGGAAGCTTCTGTCTGCAGCAATGGTGCTGAGGTGGAGATGGTTGATAGTGTGAAGTTCCTGGGAATGTTGCTCACCAACAATCTGTCCTGGCCAATCCATGTCGACATGATGGTCAAGGAGGCTAAGGAAATTCAGCATGTCCATGAGGACCCTACCTGTTTTTGTAGATGCATCCTATCTGGATGCATCACTGTGTGGTATGGCAGTTGCTGTTCCCAAGACTGCAAGAAGCGAAAGAGAATCATGAGCACAGCCCAATCCGTCACGCAAACTAGCCTTCCATCCATTGACTCCATCTACACTTCCCACTACCTTGAGAAAGCAACCAACATAATCAAAATACCCCCTCACTCTGATTATACTCTCTTCCGTCCTCTTCTGTCGGGCAGAGGATATCAGTTTGAATAAGCGTACAAATAGATTTAAGAACAGCCACTTTCCTGTTGTGACTTTTGAATGGACCTCTCAAATGTTAATTCTGATCTCTCTCTCTCAGCCTCTTCTCTCTGGCTGTAACACTATTCTGCACTTTGTACGGTGTGATTTGCCTACACAGCATGCAAATCAACACTTTTCACAGTATCTCAGTACATGTGTCAGCAACAAAGCAATCATTCACCTGCATGCTAGTATGTGTTTCATGGACGAGAGCATCCAAGTCCCCTACCATGCATTTTCTTTAGAGTCTATCTTTTGATCCTTCCTACCAAAGTGTACTTTCCGACATTAAACTCTCTCTGCCAACTTTTTTCCGACTTGCTTGACCTGTCTATCCCCTTGCAGATTCTTTCTGTCCTCATGACAACATTCCCTTACTCTATTTTTGTAGCATCAGCAAATTTGAATGAATTTATGCCTTGTCCCCTCCTCTAAGTTAGGAATATAGAGAGTAAATAATTCTCGTCCTTGGACTGATCCCTGTGGCACTCCACTAGTTATGGCTTTTCGGCCTGATAAAGATGGTGGTTAGAAAATAACTGGCTGAACCACTGAAATGAAAAATGTGAAAAAATATGCGTTTTCATTGTTTGTGAAATACTTAAATCAGATTGTAGATAATAAAATATAAATATTGCAGTAGTTCTTCATAGTTTCTCATTGAGCTTTCTGAGAATTCTGAATATAGTTCCTGATTTATGATAGCATCAGTTTTCATGCATCTTTGTCTGAGAATTCAGATTTGTTTTGTCAAAAATTGTGCTGTGCCACACATGATATTTGCTAAATCTGTCCTGTCCCAGCAGTTCAACTCGTTCAGTTTTGAGAACTTTTGTCAGGACCCCACAGTTGAGCTACCTTGCGTTGATAGCTCACTACACACTTCTTGCATTGAAACAAATGTACCTCAGACTACCTGTCCATCAGCGTTCATCATCTGCTCTGTGTCTACTCTTCCTCTTAGTCACACTGACTTCATTATCTAGTTCCTTACAGGCTGTAGTTATTATCTTGTTACTGCCCACTAACCTGTGCATTTGGCTCCCATCCCCCTGCCACATTACGAGGTCTTACGAGGAAAGGCTGAGGGACTTGAGGCTGTTTTCATTAGAGAGAAGAAGGCTGAGAGGTGACTTAATTGAAACATATAAAATAATCAGAGGGTTAGATGAGGTGGATAGGGAGAGCCTTTTTTCTGGATGGTGACGGCGAGCACGACGGGGCATAGCTTTAAATTGAGGGGTGAAAGATACAGGACAGATGTCAGAGGTAGTTTCTCGACTCGGAGAGTAGTAAGGGAATGGACCGCTTGGCCTGCAATGGTAGTAGATTTGCCAACTTCAGGTACATTCAAGTCGTCGTTGGATAAGCATATGGACGTACATGGAATAGTGTTGGTTAGATGGGCTTGAGATCGGTCTGACAGGTCGACACAACATCAAGGGCCGAAGGGCCTGTACTGTGCTGTAATGTTCTGTGTTCTGTGTTTTATTTATTGTTGAATAGCAGCAGGAGGTGAGGAGGCAGAGACTGCAACCCTGAGGTCACGGAGGGAAGGAAAAGAGGCTCTTACTTGGAGATTGAGAAGCAGGAGAGGGCACAACCCAGAGGTTTGGGAGTGGAGAGAGGCTGCAAGTTGGAGGTCAAGGTGAGGAGAGGCACCAGTTGATGTTGTAGATTAAATGTAATACAGAAAATTGTGAAGTGGTTAAGTTTGGTTCGAAAAACAGTACATAAAACAGAAGGAACCATTCTAAATGGGTGCAGAAGCAGACCGGTTTTGCTGTTCTGTGCATAAACCATTCAGTTAAACCACAGCTAGTCTGAGCTTCAACTCTGTTTACCTGCTGAAAAGTCATGTCGACTGAAAACATTAGCTTGCTTTCTCTCCATGGCTGCTTGCCTGACCTACTGTGGTCTCCGGCATTTTTTGTCGTCAGTCTGTTTACCTCCCTTTCTTCTATGTCCTTTCATAGCCTTAGCTATCAAAAATAATTTCAGTTACACTCATTGTTATTGATCCAGCACCCACATTCTTTTATGAGAGAGTATTTGAGATCTTGACTGTTGTTTGTATTAAGATACAAGTGCTTCCTGATTTCAGTTCTGAATGGCTTGCCATTGAATCTCATATATTAATAGATAATACTTCTGATAAGAAATGTTTTCAGAGTGTTATAGTGGAAGCTTCTATGTTTTGTGCATCCTCTATCTAGCCACCAGACTCAGAGTACCTGTTGGGACCATCCAAAAATGACTGAATATTTTCACTCATTCGGTCAGTAGATTGATAATAGGACTCTGGTTCTGTGCCACTGTCAGATCATTGTGACTCCAAAAGGTACCAAAGTAAATTCTGGATTCTAGGCAAATATACCTATGTGTTTAGATCTATTTAGATGCATTCATGTCGGCTAAAAATACTTGAAATAATGTATAATTAGGAGTGACAGACAACATCTGTGACATTAAATGAAAAACAAGAACAAAGAACTTTGGTTCATATTTCAGCTTCGACAGGCACTAAACAACTAAAAGCACTGTATAACCAATGAAGTAATTTTTTGAAGTATGTTTGTAATGTCGGAAACACAGCAACAAATATATGCGCAGAAGGCTTTCACAAACAGAACTGTAAAAATGACCACTTACTTTGTGATATTGATTGAATGCTAAGTGTTGGCCAGAATGTAGATCCACTGAACTGAATACAGGTGGTTTGTGGGTAAGAAAGTCTTAACCCTTTGGACAAACCTAATTTTATTTGTAATTTATTAGCAATAACTGAATTGTGCAATTTAAGTTCAGAAGTTCCCAATTTTAAGTGGAGTTTTAACAAATTCACCTTTGAAGAGCGTTTGGGCTTGATGAACCCAAGTCTCAACTGAGTTAACTCAGCCTTTTGTGTTAGGGATGTATAAATTGTCCATCTTAGGGGAGGCGATGGCCTCACGGTATTGTCACTGGACTGTTCATCCAGAGAGACAAATCATGTTCTGGGGACCTGGATTCAAATCCCGCTGTGGCAGATGGTGGAATTTGAATTCAATAAATATCCAGAATTCACAATCTGATGATGACCATGAATCCGTTGTTGCTTGTTGGAAAAGCTCAACAGGTTCACTAATGCCTTTTAGGGAAGGAAACTGCCATCCTTACCTGGCCTGGTCTGCATGTGACTCCAGACCCACAGCAATGTGGTTGACTTTTAACTGCCCTTTGGGTAATCAGGGCTGGGCAATAAATGCTGGCTCGCCAGTGACGCCCTCATCCCGAGGTTGAATCAAGAAAAAAAATTACGATTGCCTTTTCTAACTTCTCAGCCTTCAGTAATTGATTCTTCCAGTGCTAGAGAAGAAGTGGTGATTGTGGCTTATTCTCTTCCCATGGTTTAACATGATGCAACTGATGGTAAAGTTAATAAGCTTTATGAAAACATAAGTAAATATATATAATTAAATAAAAATAGCAAAGTCATTAATTAGAACTCGGCTACAACATGTAAGAGCTCCTGTGTTCCAGTATGGTCTGGTGCAAGCATGTTTGCTGTAAGCACTTAATGTTTGAGTAGCTTGTGTTTATGAGCTGGAGGCTGATCTAGGGATGCTGGGACACATCAGAAGGATTCTTTGCACCAAGAGGCAGTCACAGCCCTTAAGTTTGTGTTTGTCTGATTTGGTCAGTCTTCAGGCGCAGGAGAGGTCGATGGTGGAGGTTCATTACGCTAATACTGGGGAAAGTAGGACTGTCCTGTGGTGAGTTATGGATTCAACTGGGCCTGTGTTCATGAGAGTTTAAAAAGATGAGGGGGGGATCTGATTGAAATATAGAAAGTTGGAACTGAGCCAGATGAACTCAATGCAGGGAAGCTATTTTCCCTGTTTGTGGTGCTAGGACCAGGGGTCACAGTCTCAGAATTTGGGGTAGATCAGTTAGGACTAGGATGAGGACAACATCTCGTCATTCAAGCAGAGTGAATCTGTGAAATTTTCAACCACAGAAGACCATGGGGGCCATCACTGAATGTATTCAAGAACAAGACAAGGTGGCTCGGTGGCTCACCACTGCTGCCTCACAGTGCCACTGACCTGTTTTGATTCCACTCTTGGGTAACTATCCGTGTGGAGTTTGTACATTCTCCCTGTGTCAGTGTGGGTTTCCACCAGGTGCTCCGGTTTCTTCCCACAGTCCAAAAATATGCAGGCCAAGTGGATAAGGCATGGTAAATGCATAGTTACGGGGCAAGGATGGAGGGGCCAGTCTTGGACACGATGCACTTCGAAGGGTCAGTGTCGACTTAATCAGCTGAAAACATTTTGCATTGTAGGGATTCTTTGATTTTGTGATAGATTTTTAGATGTTAAAAGATTCAATAAGTATACAGGAAAGTGGGAATATGATATCGAGATGTAAGATCAGCCATGATCTTATTGAATGGTGGACTTGGCTTGAAGGGCTGATTGGCTTATTCCTGCTTCTAGTTTCCATGTTCTTCTGTGACTGAATGAGGCTGATAGCGGAACTAGAATGCCTGAGCTTTAGGGTGGATGTGCAAATTGACTATCGCACTGTGGTAAAAAACACACTTTCAAAGGGGCTTGATAAACGCAATGTAGTATAATCAGTGGGATTGACACTATTCTGTGTAGCAAAGAGTGAGAGTCTGTAACTGTGGAAGCCATTGCCACAGAAGACTGCGAAGGCTAAGTCATTGAGTGTATTTAAGACAGAGATAAATAGGTTTGTGGACAAGTAAGTGCATCAAGGGTTATGGGGAGAAGGCAGGAGAATGGGGTTCAGAAGTATGTCAGCCGTGCTTGAATGACAGAGCAGACTCAGTGTGCAGAATGGCCTAATTCTGCTCATATATCTTCGGGTCTTATTTGCTCAGACGGGAAAAGACCTTGCGGTGGGAGGTGGAGAATCCAGACATTGTAGGCAGGACAAAAAAAGAGTTTGTGAATAGTTGTAATGAGGAATTTGGCACCATGAAGCAGAGCCTTCAATGTCATAATCTCTGGATGCATAATGTGTTGGGCAGAAAGGCTTATTTCCATGCAGTGTGCCACCAAGATTCTAACTCCAGACAAACATATCCATCTTCTTTGCGCTCAATCTGACTCCTACGAGCAGGGAGCTTTCCCCCCCATTCCCGTTAAAACCAGTTTTGCTCGGTTCCCTGGATGCCACATTTGGTCAAGTGTGGCCTTGATGTCAAGAACAATGACTGTCGCCCTCACTCCCTCACCTCGTTTGTCCATTTTTGAACCAGGGCATCAATGAGGCCAGGAGCTGGGTGGCCCTGGTAGAAACCCAACTGAGTGTTAGTGAGTAGGTGATGCCTTTATTTTCACCTACTGTAGTCCCAATCATGCAACTCTGTCAATTGCTGCCCCTGCCAAGCGCTGGAAGCCTCCCCAGAGTTATCCAGACAGCAGAAAATTTGTTTCAGGAAGACGAGGACCTGCCCTGTCAAATTTCATGTGGATGTGCTGTTGCACATGCACAGAGCGTGATTAAAGGGAGTCAGCATGGCTTTGTGACGGGCGGGTCATGCCTTACAAATCTGATTGGGTTCTTTGAGGAGGTCATGAGACCGGTTGACGAGGGGCGAGCAGTGGATGTGGTGTACATGGACATCAGCAAAGCATTTGATAAGGTTCCCCACGGCAGGCACTTTGATGAAGTCAGGAGGTATGGAAATCAGGGTGACTTGGCTGTCTGGATTCAGAATTGGTTGGCTGACAGGAGGCAGAGAGTGGTTGTAGATGGTAAATATTCTGCCTGGAGGTCAGTGCTGAGTGGTGACCCGCTGGGCTCTGTTCTTGGGCCTCTGCTCTTTGTAGTTTTTAGAAATGACTTGGATGTGGAGGTTGAGGGGTGGGTTAGTATGTTTGCTGCTGACACAAAGGTTGGAGGTGCCGTTGATAGTATTGAGGGCTATTGCAGGCTTCAGCGAGACATTGACAGGATGCAGAGGTGGGCTGAGAAATGGCAGATGGAGTTCAACCTGGATAAATGCGAGGTGATGCATTTTGGAAGGTCGAATTTAGATGCTGAATCTAGGATTAAAGGCAGATGCTCGGCAGTGTATAGGAATCGCGGAATCTTGGTGTTCAAGTGCATAGCTCCCTCAAAGTTGCCACACAAGTGGATAAGGTTGTTAAGAAAGCATATGGTGTTTTGGCTTTCATTGACAGGGGGATCGAGTTTTAGAGCCGCGAGGTTATGCTGCAGCTGTACAAAACCCTGGTGAGACCACACTGGAATATTGTGTCCAGTTCCGGTTGCCCTATTATAGGAAAGATGTGGAGGCTTTGGAGAGAGTGCAAAGGAGGTTTACCAGGTTGAGAAGGTTGACTGAGCTTGGACTTTGCTCTCTGGAGAGAAGGAGGAAGAGAGGTGACCTGCTCAAGGTGTACAAGGTAATGAGAGGAATGGATAGAGTCGATAGCCAGAGACTTTTCCCCAGGGCAGGATTGACTGCCACGAGGCATAGTTTTAAGGTGTTAGGAGGAAGGTATAGAGGAGATGTCAGAGGGAGGTTCTTCACCCAGAGAGTTGTGAGTGCATGGAATACTTTGCCAGTGGTAGTGGTGGAAGCAGAGCCATTAGTGACATTTAAGCAACTGCTGGACATGCACATGGACAGCAGTGAATTGAGGGGAATGTAAATTAGGTTAGGTTATTTTTGGAGTGGGATTATTCCACGGCACAACATGGTGGGCCGAAGGGCCTGTGCTGTGCTATACTTTTCTATGTTCTATGTTGTGTGTAAGAGTCAGAAGCCCAGTTGTTATTGGCTTGGCTCTTTAGCTCAGTAGCTATCCCTTAATTTTTTGATGGCCCAAAGTGGCTGGCAAAGCAGACTTGCAACTTGAAAGCATTATGACATTGGCCAGGATGTGAATCATTGACCTACATGGTTTTTTGCAGATGTCTATTACTGCATCCATGTCTGTGAATGATTTGCGTAGCAGCCATGAAGTTTTCACAGAGTCCTTCAGAACTTAGATGTGGACCTTGGCAACTTTAAAGAAGTCTAAAAAATATCAACACACATCCATTTTGGCAATAACAGGTATGAACATCGATAGAGAGTGGATAGCCAGAGACTTTTTCCGAGGGTGAAGGTAGCTCTTATGAGGAGGCATAGTTTAAAAGTAAGTGGAGATAGATCTCGGGTAGACGTGAGAAGTAGGTTCTTTACTCAGAGAGTGGCAGAAGCGTGGAATGCATTGCCAGAGAGGGGAGTGGAGTCAGCTTCATTAGGAGCATTTAAGCAGCTATTAGACAGGCATATGGATGATAGTATAAGGTAAGGGTGGAGGTTAGCTAGACGTTAGGTTGAGGGTAAAAGCTCAGCACAACACTGTGGGCTGAAGGGCCAGTCCTGTGCTGTACTGTTGTATGTTTGTATGCTCTATGAATCCATCAGTAATTAATCTGCAAGTAGCTGACAGTGTCTTTAAATAACTCTGGCAGAGGGATTATTCATGTTCCTGGTGATCATACGTTCAGCAATGTGTCATTGAGGGACTTTAAGCATTGAGCTCTGATATCACAGTATTGGCAATATCTTGCCTCCTCGACATCATTTCATCAGATATTTGCTGCATGCAACATAGAATTGTCAGAATAGCATCCATGGCAACTTGCATTTGATGTGTGCTCATGAGTCAAATATACAATTTCAGATCTCAAAACCCTTTGTGGCCCTGAAAAACCAGGCGGCGAGATTGCAGACTTTACACCAAGCATGATTATCTGAATCTTTTCTCTCCTACTATAAAGCTGACAGTGAGACTTCCGTGAGTTCCACTGTATTCACCAGATGCTGTTTGCCAGTTATGACATGAATTTCATGTAGCTTTTGACCACCTACATGAGGAATGGGTAACAAATGCTGGTCCTGTCAGTGATGTTCCCATCCTTGAAAATATGTGGAAATAAATTGAACCTAGTAGTTATCATGTCCTTTTACTGTGCCTTGTATTCTTCAGCAGATATTTATCCCCCTGTATTCATTGCAGAGTAGTTGAGAATGTGTTCCAATTGAAATGGTTTGTACTAACAGTTAGGAAAAATGTATCTAAAGATTTTTTTGAATGCAGGTGATTTAAACACCGTGCGTTTTTCTGCATATCGGCCAGCAATGAAGATCCGCCGACTCCAGAAAGCACTCTGTTGTGAGTACATTCACACATTGCAGAATTTGTAATCTCGTGCTGTGTTTTGTTGTGAGCATCCTTGCTTGCCTGTTGTCAGATGTCATTGATTACAATTAGCTTGGTTTTGCAGTTGTTGAGACATCAGTTCGGCATGACCTTACAACCTTCCACTCAAAGGACGTTTGTCTATAAAGTTGCTGAAAATGCAATCTGATAAGGGCAGCCAGGCATCTTAGACTAGAGTGAATGAGGAAAGCAACAGGATGTCTTCTTAATGATTGGGAAACAACCACATGAAGGACCGAGGAGGACAGTGAATTAAAAGAGGAATGGTTTGTTTCAAATCAGGTACAGCAAAAGAAATTAAGAGAACGTAAGGAAGGTTGAAATTGAAAAGGCAAGTAATGGTTTATGTTCATTGGAAACCATCAACAACAAAAGTACAATGAAGAAAGTATTTGAGAAAATACAGAAGATTTCTTCAAATGAAAGGGAGACACTGTCTTCATGATGCCAATAGCACGGAGTGCAACTTTGGCGTTTAACCACATCATCCCTTGGCCTGAAGTCACTGTACTATTTACCCATTTTATAACAGAAAAATACTTCAATGATGAGTGTCATGGAGAATTTCAGCCCCGAATAAAACCATATTCTGAGCAATTGCCACAACAGCTTCTATGACATGACTTTATAAAACATCCCAAGGCATGTCATAGGAGCTTTATAGAGTAAAATTTGATACTGAGTATTGAAAGAGATCCGAAGGTAGATTGATTAAAACCTCATCAAAGAGGTAGATTTTAAGGACTGTTTTGAAGGAGGAAAGAATGATGCAGAGGTTCAGCAAGGTAATTCTATAAAGCTTAGGCTCCAAGAAGTTGAATGTAAAGCTGTCGATGATGGAACAGCACAAATTGTGTTGAGAGGCTGGAATGAAAGGCGTAAATGTGCCTAGAGGGGCTATGAGTTCGACATTGTCAGGGGATGTGCATGGGTGTTGCCAGGTCAGGGAGGGATATGAAAGCCAGGACAGCAATGTGAAAACCAAGGCACTGCTTAACTGTGAGCCATTGTAGATCAGAGTGCGCAGAGAAAGTTGGGTGAATGGAACTTGGTGCGTGTTAAGACAGAGTCAATGGACTTTGAAATGATGCCATGTTAAAGAAAAGGAGAACTTGGGAGGCCAACTTGATATTCATAAGAATGGTCATGTTCAGAGTTAATCAATGCGGTCGGGTTTCAAAACTAACGGACTTACCTGGGGCCAAATGTTGTGGATGTGAAAATAAGTAGACTTTGTGACATCAGGCCTATGTGGCCAGAATTTAAACTCTGGGTCAAAATAACAAAGGGTACAACGAAAACCAGTAGCTAGCAAGCAGACGTCCTTTCAAGGACCAAAGATAATGGCTTCGTTCTGTACCAGATTTAATAGATGGAAACTGTCCGGTTATGTAGAGACAGTGGAAGAAATGCATGAGGGGGTGGTGAGATAGACCTGGGCATTGCCACCATGTATGTGGAAAGTGCAGTGCATTCACATGATATTGCTCTGGGGCAGTGTTCAGATGAGAAAAGGAGTGGGATTTTACTGATTTGGCCAGACCTAGGTGATTCACACCCACAGCCATGCTGTCAAAGATTTGTGGATGCCAGAAAAACTGAACTTGACTGTTTGCAGTAAATGTACAGCATTTCAGATGTCACTTGATCCTGCAGATTGACTCCCTAGAATCTGCTTGTCAAATGATTTATATGGCTAAAAGGTTCAAGTATGAGTTTGCGCTGTGGAACTCATCTCGCACCGAAACTGGCCAGTTGTTATATCAAGATTTGGAGAAAGTATTAGTTTTTTGAAGAATGTTCTGATACAGAGAGAGAGACTAATAGTTTCTTGAGAAATCGTGGGGCATTGGCCAGGAAGTTAAACAAACAGTGGGGGGGAAAAAAACCTTGACCTGAATCCTATGTTAAGTATATAATGGATTAGTTCGACAGTGAGGATGTCAAAAGATATTCTCATTTTTAAGATGAGACGCTTGGGACAATTTGGGTAGGATGCACTTCTTGAAGCGACCAGAAAGGTACAGAATTATCCATTGGATGTGAAAAATTTGAAATGAAGACAAAACTTTTTGAGGCTGGGGTGGGGAAGAAATGAAGGTCCGATTTTGCTCCTTCAACCTCTCCCATGACAAAATGCACTTGTATAAGAATGGTGACTATAAGATTGGTGACGGCACTTAAATGAAGAAAAATCAACATGGACATTTCTTCTGCTGTATATATAACATTAACATTCAATCTCTTGGCAAGGATAATGTGACAGGGCGTTTGAAAAGCCAAGTTATTGTAATTTGAATTAAGAGATCAGGCTGTAGAACCTGAGATCAATCTCAGAATAAAATGTAACAACAGCGATAGATGAGGAACCTCTTCACTCACAGAGAGGTGAACTTTGTAATTCTGTACTCCAGAAAATGTGGCGCCTCAGCCAAGAAGTATGCTCAGAACGGGGATTGACATGCTGGGGTAGTCAGTGAAGCACTATTAATGTCACAGGATTAGTAATCTGGAGGCCTGGGACAATGCTGTAGAGTATAGGCGTAAATTCCACTGTAACAGCTGATGGAATTTGAATTCAGTTCAATATAATTTTGGGGGTAGGTAGGAATGTGGAGCCGACATTGCAGTCAAGTCAGCCACGACCTTATTGAATGGTGAAGCAGGCTTGAGGGGGCCAGTTATCCAACACATGCTCAAATTGATATAATCATAAACAAAGCTGGTCTCAGTGACGGTTACACTGTCACTGTTAAACTATTCACTGTTATAAAAACTTGACTCATTCACCGATGTTCTTTAAGAAAGGAGCTCTGCCATTCTTATTTGATCTCACCTCCATATGACTCCAGATCCACAATAATGTGGTTGACACTTAACTGCACTCTGAAATAGTCAAACAATTTGGAGGAACTATGGATGGGCAGCAAATCCTGTCCTTGCTATTCCTGCTCCTTGTTGCTATGACTGTACATGCTTTAACATATTAACCAATTTCCTCTTTGAATCCGTTTGAGGAGCAGTGTATATTTTGTATTGCTTGGTGATTCTCTAAGTATCTGATGGGTTTTGCATTGTTCCTTCTACCTTCTAAATGTGAGCCCCTTCCAGTGTTTAACCTTTTAAGGTAGGCAATCGTTCTCGAACCTTTTTGATTGAATGCCTACATATTAATAGCAATCACTAACCTATCTATTATTAATTGCATATTCATAATACAAAGGGCTACGTGTAAAGAAGTGTTCTAATCATCTTTTTAAAAAGCTCCTTCCTGACGCTTATCATGGAGATGAGATTAGATTCCCTACAGTGTGGAAACAGGCGCTTCAGCCTAAGAAGTCCACACCGGCCCTTGTAGCATCCCACCCAGACCCATCCCCCTATCACCGACACACCACCCTGAACACCATGGGAAATTTAGCATGCCCAATCCACCAAGTCAGCGCATCTTTGGACCGTGGGAGGAAACCGGAGCACCCGGAGGAAACCCACGCAGACACGGGGAGAATGTGCAAACTCCACACAGACAGTTACTTGAGGCTGGAATCGAACCCGGGTACTAGGTGCTGTGAGGCTGCAGTGCTAACCCGCTGAGCCACTGTGCTGCCCCGATGTGTGTATTTGCTTCCAACTGTGATATCTGTTAGTCCCTGGACTGGTGTTTGATACGGGCACTCATAATGTATATCCACTTTATCCAAATGCTCTTCTATTGTTAGCCTGATAAATCAAGAAAAGGGCTGGATCCTTTTGTATATTTTTCACATCACATATTCATGATTTACATATAGTTGAGAGTTTCAAACTGCAATAATTAAACATGCATGATAGATAAAAGCATTCCAGAATTGTTTCGACTTGATGATAAATAGTGAATATCTTTTCTTGACTGCAGCTTTCCAGCCTATCAGTGCAGAAAGGCAGTGCTTAGCAAGGTTGGATGAGGAATATTACTGTTCCAATTAGTTACATTTAATTTATCACCATTGAAGCTCGCGTTAGTTAGTATGCTTTTTTCCAATATATTTAATCTGTAGTTATGACAGATGATTTGGTTTGTAGATCTCCAATTACCTCTCTACTGTAGAACCCAGTTTTGAAACAATTGATATAAGGCACTTATTGTACTGTCACTGATGCTGTCATTATACTACCAGAGTATGGCTGTAATGCTGAATTACTTCAGCCTGCCTTCATGAAGCAATGCAATCTTTCCTAGATAAGGATGAGGGGAAGGTGCACATAAAAGACTGATTTATAAAATTGAGATTCATGGAATATATAGGTCACTATCAAATTTGGTTAAAAAAGATGGCTGAAGGACAGAAGCAGCAAGTTATGATAAATAGATGAGAAGATCGCTATTAGCAGTTTCCCAAGTATTAGGACACTGATTTTTGGAGATAGATACATGATTTGAATTTGGGAATATGGCATACAGAAGGCCCTTCAGCCAATCAAGTCTATGCAAACCTAACTGCACTAATCCCACTTTGCAGCACTTGGAGAATAACCTTTAATTTCATGTGCTCATCCCAGTACTTTTCTACAAGTTGTGAGCTCTCTTGTCTCAACGACCCTTCTGGGTAGTGCATTCCAGATTACCACCACCCTCTGGGTAAAAATATTTTTCCTCAAATCCCCTCTACATCTCCTGCCCTTCACCTCATAATTGTGTCTCCTTGTTATTGACCCTTCAACTAAGGATACAGCTGCTTGCTGACCTTGCCCCTCCTAATCTTCTGCACATCAGTCACGTCCCTCCTCAGCCTTCTCTGCTCTAAAGACGACAAACTGAGCTTATCCAGCCAGTCTTCATAGCTGAAGTGCTCCGCCCCAGGCAATATCCGAGTGAATAATCTCTGCACCCTCTCCAATTCAATCACATCCTTCCAACAGCATGGTGATGAGAACTGCATACAGTATTCCAACTTTGGCTTAACCAAAGTTCTATACAATTCCAACTTAACCTTCCAGCTGAAACCATCTGTGCCATGACTGATAAAGGCAAGTTCTCAGCACGCATTCTTAATCATCGTGTTAACCTGTCCTGCCACCTTCAAGGATAATGGGAACTGCAGATGCTGGAGAATCCAAGATAATAAAATGTGAGGCTGGATGAACACAGCAGGCCAAGCAGCATCTCAGGAGCACAAAAGCTGACGTTTCGGGCCTAGACCCTTCATCAGAGAGGGGGATGGGGTGAGGGTTCTGGAATAAATAGGGAGAGATGGGGAGGCGGACCGAAGGTGGAGAGAGTATAGGTGGGGAGGTAGTGAGGGGATAGGTCAGTCCAGGGAAGACGGACAGGCAAAGGAGGTGGGATGAGGTTAGTAGGTAGATGGGGGTGCGGCTTGGGGTGGGAGGAAGGGATGGGTGAGAGGAAGAACAGGTTAGGGAGGCAGAGACAGGTTGGACTGGTTTTGGGATGCAGTGGGTGGGGGGGGAAGAGCTGGGCTGGTTGTGTGGTGCAGTGGGGGGAGGGGACGAACTGGGCTGGTTTCGGGATGCGGTGGGGGAAGGGGAGATTTTGAAACTGGTGAAGTCCACATTGATACCATTAGGCAGCAGGGTTCCCAGGTTCCCTCCTGCAGTGCCACAATGAATCGCAACAGACAACTGCACCTCCCAGTTGCAAACCACTTCCACTCCCCCTCCCATTCTTTAGATGACATGTCCATCATGGGCCTCCTGCAGTGCCACAATGATGCCACCCGTAGGTTGCAGGAACAGCAACTCATATTCCGCCTGGACTCTTTAATTTTACATCCTCAAAGACATTTAGCAGGGATAGCGTGGATTATAGAGTGAGTTGAGTAGATTGTTTCATTATTAATTCTTTACTAAATTTGATTTATATTACATTTTTAGACCACATCAGGTGAAGATGTGTGTGATTTCACCAAGGTGCTGAAAAATAACTTCAGATCAAAGAAATACTTTGCCAAACATCCTCGCTTGGGTTATTTACCACTACAAACAGTCCTAGAAGGTGAGAACCTTGAGATGTAAGTTTATTGATGTGAGATTTACTAATGTATCAATGCCCATTTGGGGGTTGACAAATATTGCCGCATTATTCATTCTGCAGCTTAGCAGGAGAGTGAGGTTGTCCATTTGCGCATATATCAGAAGTACACAATACAAAAACAAGGGGGGCTTAACTGATATCATTGGTCCTCTCGCCTTGAAAGCAGTGTAGTTACTCAGAGTGCATCTGCTGTGGACTTGTTGATACTGTCACTAACGTGCAACCTTCCTTGATATCTTTCTCTGTCCTCCAGTTCTGTCTTTAAAAACGACAATCAATTACCCTCTCCTCAAAAGAAAAGAACCTTTGGCTGAACATAGAACAAAGAACAGTACAGGCCTTCAGCCCGCAATGTTGTGCCGACCTATTATCCCACTCAGATCAAACTACCCTGCATACCCTTCATTTTACTATCCTTCATGTGCCTATCCAAGAGTCGCTTAAGAGTCTCTAAATGTATCTGACTCCACTCCCACTGCCAGCAGTGCATTCCACACACTCTCTGTGTAAAGAACCTACCTCTGACATCTCCCCTATTCCTTCCTCCAGTCACCTTAAAATTTCTCCCCCTCGTAATAGTCATTTCTGCTCTGGGAAAAAATCTCTGACTATCCACTCCAGCTATGCCTCTCATCATCTTGCATACCTCTACCAAGTCACCTATCATTCTTCTTTGCTCCAATGAAAAAAGTCCTCGCCCCCTCAACCCTACCTCATAAGACGTGCCGTCCATTCCATGCAGCATCCTGCTAAATCTCCTCTACACCCCCTCTAAAGCTTCCACATCCTCCCTATAATGAAGCGACCAAAACTGAAGGCAATATTCCAAGCGCTGCTCCATCCCCACGAACTAATGCTCTATTCCAAATCCCTTTCCTCTTGATGCTTCAAATTCCTTGCTGTCTTTCGTGTAATTTCATATTTGAATTCACCTGAACAAATTTCACCTGCAGCCCTGACCCACTAACAGCGATTTGCCCCCTCTGTCCTGACCCGCTCACAGTGATTTGCCCCCTCTGTCCTGACCTGCTTACAGCGACTTGCCCCCTCTGTCCTGACCCGCTCACAGCGACTTGCCTCTGCAGCCATGACCCGCTCCCAGCGACATGCCCTTGCAGTCCTGACCCGCTCCCAGCGACATGCCCTTGCAGTCCTGACCCGCTCCCAGCGACATGCCCTTGCAGTCCTGACCCGCTCCCAGCGACATGACTCTGCAGTCCTGACCTGCTCCCAAGTCAGCGACTTCGATGTTGTGGCCATTTCAGAGACATGGATGGAGCAGGGTCAGGAATGGATGTTGCAGGTTCCAGGGTTTAGATCTTTCATTAAGGTAAGGGAAGGTGGTAAAAGAGGGGGAGGTGTGGCTTTGTTGGTGAAAGACAGATCAGAGTCAACCGGTTGATGTCGTGTATATGGATGTCAGCAAGGTGTTTGATAAGGTTCCCCACAGTAGGCTATTTTGCAAAATGCAGAGGAATGGGATTGTGGGAGATATAGCAGTTTGGATCGGAAATTGGCTTGCTGAAAGAAGACAGAGGGTTGCAGTTGGTGAGAAATGTTCATCCTGGAGACCAGTTACTAGTGGTGTACCGCAAGGGGCGGTGTAGGGTCCACCGCTGTTTGTCATTTTTTTAAATGACCTGGATGAGGGCACAGAAGGATGGGTTAGTAAATTTGCAGACGACACGAAGGTCGGTGGAGTTGTGGATAGTGACGAAGGATGCTGTAGGTTGCAGAGAGACATAGATAAGCTGCAGAGCTGGGCTGAGAGGTGGCAAATGGTGTTTGATGCAGACAAGTGTGAGGTGATGCACTTTGGTAGGAGTAACCGAAAGGCAAAGTTCTGGGCTAATGGTAAGATTCTTTGTATTGCAGATGAGCAGAGAGATTTTGGTGTCCATGTACACAGATCCTTGAAAGTTGCCACCCAGGTTGACAGGGCTGTTAAGAAGGAATACAGTGTTTTACCTTTTATTGACAGAGGGATCGAGTTCCGGAACCAAGAGCTTATGGTGAAGCTGTACAAAACTCTGGTGCGGCCGCACTTGGAGTATTTTGTACAGTTCTGGTCGCTGCATTATAAGAAGGATGTGGAAGCTTTGGAAAGGGTGCAGAGGAGATTTACTAGGATGTTGCCTGGTATGGAGGAAAGGCTGAGGGACCTGAGGATGTTTTTGTGAGAGAGAAGAAGGTTGAGAGGTGACAATTGAAACATATAAAATAATCAGAGGGTTAGATAGGGTGGATATGAGAGCGTTTTTCCTAGGATGGTGACGGTGAGCACGAGGGGGCACAGCTTTAAATTGAGGGGTGAAAGATATAGGACAGACGTCAGAGGTAGTTTCTTTACTCAGAGTAGTAAGGGAATGGAATGCTTTGCATGCAACGGTAATAGATTTGCCAACTTCAGGTACATTTAAGTCATCATTGGATAAGCATATGGACGTACATGGAATAGTGTAGGTTAGATGGGTTTCAGATCGGTATGACAGGTCGTCACAACATCGAGGGCCAAAGGACCTGTGCTGTGCTGTAATGATCTATGTTCTATGAACGTATAACGGTGGCTGAAAGAACTTTTGAGGAGGACTCGTCTTTTGAGGTGGTATGGACTGAGGTTGCCGAGGAAGGGTTATCGACTGAGTCAGTATGGGTGGAAGTTAGGAACAGCAAGGGAGCAGCCACCTCACTGGGGGTGTTCTACAGACCCCCAAATCACAGTAGGGAGATCGAAGAACTCACTGGCCGGCCTATTGTTGAAAAGTGCAAACGTAGCAGGGTTGTTGTTATGAGTGACTTCAACTTTCCCAATGTAGATTGGAACCTCCTTCGTGCAGATGGTTTGGATGGAGCCGTTTTTGTCAGGTGTGTTCAGGAGGGTTTCCTTACTCAGTATGTGGACAGGCCAACGATGGGGGAGGCCATTTTGGATTTGGTGCTCGGCAATGAGCCAGGACAGGTGTCAGATCTCGTGGTGGGAGAACACTTTGGCGACAGTGACCACAACAGCCTGACATTTACCATAGCCATGGAAAGGGAAAGGAGCAGTTACCAGGGGAAGATATTTAACGGGGGAAAAGGAAACTATGACGCTATCAGACAGGAGTTGGGAAGTAGAGATTGGGAGCAATTGTTCCACAGAAAGGGCACAGCAGACATGTGGAGGCGGTTTAAGGAGCAGTTGTTGCGAGTGATGTATAAATTTGTTCCTCTGAGACAGGTAAGAAGGGGTAAGATTAAAGAACCTTGGATGACGGGTACAGAGGTGCTTCTTGTCAAAAAGCAAAAGGCAGCGTTCGTAAGGTGGAGGAAGCAAGGGTCCAGCACAGCTTTAGAGGATTACAGGCTTGCTCGGAAGGAGCTCAAAAGTGGACTGAGGAGGGCCAGGAGGGGGCAGGAAAAAGGCTTGGCAGGAAGGATTAGGGCGAACCCGAAGGCATTTTACTCATACGTGAGGAATAAGAGAATGATCAGGGAGAAGGTAGGGCTGATCAGGGATAGCATAGGGAACTTGTGCGTGGAGTCTGAGCAGATAGTGGAAGCCCAAAATGAGTTTTTTGCTTCGGTTTTCACTAAGGAAAGGGACGTTGTTGTGAATGAGAACTTTGAGGAGCAGGAAAACAGGCTTGAACAGATCAAGATTGAGGAAGTTGATGTGCTGGAATTTTGGCAAACATTAAGATTGATAAGTCCCCAGGGCCAGATCAGATTTATCCTAAGTTGCTCCGGAAAGCGAGAAAGGAGGTTGCTAAGCCGCTGGCCAAGATCTTTGCTTGCTCGTTTTCCATGGGAGTCGTATCGGAAGATTGGAAGGAGGCAAATGTTGTTCCTTTTTGCAAGAAAAGGAATAGGGAAATGCTTGAAAATTACAGACCAGTCAGTCGTCCGTCTTAGGTCTGCGGTCAACAAGATTTTGGAGAGAATTCTGAGGGATAGGATTGATGACTATTTGGAAAAGCATAGCATGATTAAAGGGAGTCAGCATGGCTTTGTGAGGGGCAGGTCATGCCTTACAAATCTTATTGCGTTCTTTGAGGAAGTCACGAGACAGGTTGACGAGGGTCGAGCAGTGGATGTGGTGTACATGGACTTGAGCGAGGCATTTGATCAGGTTCCCCATGGCAGGCTCATTCATAAAGCCAGGAGGTATGGGATACAGGGTGATTTAGCTGTCTGGATTCAGAATTGGTTGGCTGACAGGAGGCAGAGAGTGGTTGTAGATAGTAAGTATTCTGCCTGGAGGTCAGTGCTGAGTGGTGTCCCGCAAGGCTCTGTTCTTGGGCCTCTGCAGATTGTAGTTTTTATGAATGACTTGGACGAGGAGGTTGAGGGGTGGGTGAGTATGTTTACTGATGACACAAAGGTTGGAGGTGCCGTTGATAGTATTGAGGGCGATTGCAGGCTTCAGCGAGACATTGACAGTATGCAGAGCTGGGCTGAGAAATGGCAGATGGAGTTCACCCTGTATAAATGCGAAGTGATGCATTTTGGAAGGTTGAACTTAAATGCTGAATATAGGATTAAAGGCAGGATTCTCGGCACTGTGGAGAAACAGCGGGATCTTGGTGTTCAAGTGCATAGCTCACTCAAAGTTGCCACACAAGTGGATAAGGTTGTTAAGAAGGCATATGGTGTTTTGGCTTTCGTTAACAGGGGGATCGAGTTTAAGAGCCGTGAGGTTATGCTGCAGCTGTACAAAACCCTGGTGAGACCACACTTGGATTATTGTGTCCAGTTCTGGTCGTCCTGTTATAGGAAAGATGTGGAGGCTTTGGAGAGGATGCAAAGGAGGCTTTCCAGGAGCTGCCTGGACTGGAGGGCTTGTCTTACGAGGAGAGGTTGACTGAGCTTGGACTTTTCTCTCTGGAGAGAAGGAGGAAGAGAGGTGACCTGATCACAAGATAATGAGAGGCATGGATAGAGTCGATAGGCAGAGACTTTTCCCCAGGGCAGGTTTGCCTGCCTCGAGGGGTCATAGTTTTAAGGTGGTCGGAGGAAGGTCTAGAGGAGACGTCAGAGGGAGGTTCTTCACCCAGAGAGTTGTGAGCGCATGGAATAGTTTACCAGTGGTAGTCGTGGAAGCGGAGTCGGTAGTGACATTTAAGCAACTCCTGGACATGCACATGGACAGCAGTGAATTGAGGGGAATGTAGGTTAGGTTATTTTATTTTTGGATTAGGAATATTCCACGGCACAACATCGTGGGCTGAAGGGCCTGCACTATGCTGTGCTTTTCTATGTTCTATGTAGTTATAATCAGAGGCAGTGTAGTTAGGGGAATGAACACTGTTCGTTGTGACTAGGATCGAGAGTCTCGCAAGTAGTGTTGCCTGCCTGGTGCCCAGGTTCAGGATATTCCATCTCGGCAACAAAGGAACTTGAAGTGGGAGGAGTAGAAATCCAGCTATCGTGGTACACACATGTACCATTGATATGGAAGAAAGAGGAAAGAGGTTCTGCTGAGGGATTATGAGCACCGAGGTGCTGAATGAGAAAGCAGAACCTGAAAGGTTATAATCTCTGGATTCTTATCTGAGCAATTTGGCACGGTGTGAACAAAATTAAAGATGTAAATGCATTGTTCAAATGGTGGCATGGCAGAAAGGTGTTTGAATTCATGGGACATGGGCATCGCTTTGGGGAAGGAGGGAGTTGTTCTGGTGGTACAGACTCGATCAGAATCATTTTGGGACAAGTGTCCTGGCAAAAGACATAGATAATAAAATGTGAGGCTGGATGAACACAGGAGGCCAAGCAGCATCTCAGGAGCACAAAAGCTGACGTTTCGGGCCTAGACCCTTCTTCAGAGAGGGGGATGGGGACAGGGAACTGGAATAAATAGGGAGAGAGGGGGAGGAGGACCGAAGATGGAGAGTAAAGAAGATAGGTGGAGAGAGTGTAGGTGGGGAGGGAGGGAGGGGATAGGTCAGTCCAGGGAAGACGGACAGGTCAAGGAGGTGGGATGAGGTTAGTAGGTAGCTGGGGGTGCAGCTTTGGGTGGGAGGAAGGGATGGGTGAGAGGAAGAACCGGTTAGGGAGGCAGAGACAGGTTGGACTGGTTTTGGGATGCAGTGGGTGGGGGGGGGGAAGAGCTGGGCTGGTTGTGTGGTGCAGTGGGGGGAGGGGACGAACTGGGCTGGTTTAGGGATGCGGTGGGGGAAGGGAAGATTTTGAAACTGGTGAAGTCCACATTGATACCATATGGCTGCAGGGTTCCCAGGCGGAATATGAGTTGCTGTTCCTGCAACCTTCGGGTGGCATCATTGTGGCAGTGCAGGAGGCCCATGATGGACATGTCATCAAGAGAATGGGAGGGGGAGTGGAAATGGTTTGCGACTGGGAGGTGCAGTTGTTTTTTGCGAACTGAGCGGAGGTGTTCTGCAAAGCGGTCCCCAAGCCTCCACTTGGTTTCCCCAATGTAGAGGAAGCCGCACTGGGTACAGTGGATGCAGTATACCACATTGGCAGATGTGCAGGTGAACCTCTGCTTGATGTGGAATGTCATCTTGGGGCCTGGGATGGGGGTGAGGGAGGAGGTGTGGGGACAAGTGTAGCATTTCCTGCGGTTGCAGGGGAAGGTGCCGGGTGTGGTGGGGGGTTGGAGGGCAGTGTGGAGCGAACAAGGGAGTC
The DNA here is from genome assembly GCF_030684315.1 of Stegostoma tigrinum. Lineage (NCBI taxonomy): Eukaryota > Metazoa > Chordata > Chondrichthyes > Orectolobiformes > Stegostomatidae > Stegostoma > Stegostoma tigrinum. The sequence continues at coordinate 91,188 of NW_026728342.1, forward strand.
ACGGAGAGAGTGGTCTCTCCGGAAAGCTGACAGGGGAGGGGATGGAAAAATGTCTTGGGTGGTGGGGTCGGATTGTAAATGGCGGAAGTGTCGGAGGATAATGCGTTGTATCCGGAGGTTGGTAGGGTGGTGTGTGAGAACGAGGGGGATCCTCTTGGGGCGGTTGTGGCGGGGGCGGGGTGTGAGGGATGTGTTAAAATATCCCCCACCCCCTCCTCCTTTCTCCCCCACCCCACTCCTCTGTTTGCCCCCCACCCTCCTCCTTCCCCCCCCCCCACCCCCGTCCTCCTCCCCCCCCCCACACCCCCGTCCTCCTTCCCCCCCGCACCCCCGTCCTCCTCCCCCCCCACCCCCGTCCCCCCTCCCCCCCACCCCCGTCCCCCACCCCCGTCCTCCTCGCCCCCCCACCCCCGTCCTCCCCCCCCCCACCCCCGTCCTCCTTCCCCCTCCCCCACCCCTGTCCTCCTTCCCCCTCCCCCACCCCTGTCCTCCTTCCCCCTCCCCCACCCCTGTCTTCCTTCCCCCCCCCCACCCCTGTCTTCCTTCCCCCCCCCCACCCCTGTCCTCCTTCCCCCCCCGCCCCTCCTCCTCCTTCCCCCCCACCCCTCCTCCTTCCCCCCCCACCCCTCCTCCTTCCCCCCCCACCCCCCTCCTCCTTCCCCCCCCACCCCCTCCTCCTTTCCCCCCCCCACCCCCGTCCTCCTTCCACCCCCACCCCCGTCCTCCTTCCACCCCCACCCCCGTCCTCCTTCCACCCCCCACCCTCTCCTCCTTCCCCCGCCCACCCTCTCCTCATTCCCCCCCCACCCACCCTCTCCTCATTCCCCCCCAAACTCTCCTCCTTCCCCCCAACCCCCGTTCTCATTCTCCCCCCTCCTCCTTTCCCCCACCCCCTCCTCCTTTCCCCCACCCCCTCCTCCTTTCCCCCCACCCCCTCCTCCTTTCCCACACCCCCTCCTCCTTTCCCCCCCACCCCCCTCCTCCTTTCCCCCCCACCCCACTCCTCTGTTTGCCCCACCCCCCCTCCTTACACCCCCACCCCACTCCTCTGTTTGCCCCCCACCCT
>NW_026728343.1:0-92219 GCF_030684315.1 Stegostoma tigrinum
CCACCTACACTCAACTCTGCAGGCTCCATCCCCGTCCCTTTATCTTGTCTGTCTCCACCTATCTTCTCCCCTATCCATCTTCGATCCAGCTCCTCCCTCTCCCTATTTACTTCAGATGCCCCTACCCCTCCCCCATTTCTGAAGAGGGGTCGAGGCCCAAAACGTCAGCTTTTGTGCTCCTAAGATGCTGCTTAGCTTGCTGTGTTCATCGAGCCCCACACTTTGGTATCTCGTTCTTCCCCATTGGTTGGAGACCAGCCTCACCCGCGCAGCCCGACAGTCCCGCCCCTCATTCACTCCCATTGGTTGGACTAATTGATTGATAGCATTCTCTGCGATCCAGCGGCAGATCTTGCAATGGTTTTGAGCACGCGCTGACCGCCCACAGGAAGCCGACAATTGCGCTTAGAGCAGTTTCTGTGTCTTTTGGAATTGTGGGTTTTACTGCAGCCATTAGCCAATATGTCTCCGGAAATATGCATCTTAAGCTAGAAAACAGATCGAGAGAGTTACAGCATCATTCAGGTGAAGGTCTCTCTCCAACCAGCAACATTTATGAAGCTGTTGTTCAACTAACAATAACAGAGCAAACGTTTTGCTGGAACAGAAAAAGAAATCGCTGGATAAATGCTGGAGGTGTGGCAGCATCAGAACAGAGAAAAAAGTTACAATTTCAAATTCAGCCGCTCTTTGTCAGAAATGAAATTGTTTCAGTTTATTACACTAGTTGTTCTGTTCCAGTTCGTATTTTGATCAGAAGTTGGGAATAGAGCTCGATTTTTGACCCAGAATTCCACACGAGACAGGATGCAGTCCATCTTCATTAGCAGGATACCAACCCATTCAGATTAAATTCCCTACAGTGTGGAAACAGGCCCTTCGGCCCAACAATTCCACACTGCCCCTTGAAGCATCCCACCCAGACCCATCCCCCTTTAAGCCATACACCCCTGAACACTACGGGCAATTTAGCACGGCCAATCCACCTAATCTGCACTTCTTTGGAATGTGGGAGGAAACCGGAGCACCTGGAGGAAACCTTTACCTGGTCAACAGACCCGAAACGTTAACTCTGACTCCTTTTCCCAGAGATTGCCAAACTTGGTCAGCTTTTCCAGCAACTTGTTTTTGTTCCTGATTTATGGCATCTGCAGTTCTCTAGATTTTTGCGAAGGGTCACTGGACCTAAAAACTTAGCACAGATTTATTTTTCTTCTTCACAGATGCTGCCAGGCTTGCTGAACTATTCCAGCAACTTTTGTTTTTGTTCCTAATTTACAGCATCCACAGTTCCTTCAGTTTTGCTTTTTTTAAAGTTTTGCATTATATCTGTTCTCCATCTATCTTCTACCCTCCGCGGAGTTTCCATTGATGTTTACTGAGGATTTCCTATTCATACCAAGGACTGTCATCGAATCAGGGAGGTGGTTACATTGCAACTACATCTGAATCTTCTCCCAACTGAGAAAATTAATCATAGTTTCTGAGGAGGCTATAAATTACAGGCGAATTGAATGATTTAGGCCATTTTTGGGATGAGAGAGATGGAAAACACTGCCGATAGTTTAAATCTGAAAGACTAATAGTGAATTTCAGTGGCTATCAGCAAATCAGGACACTGTCTGATGCACCCCGCCCCCCAACAAGATCACCAGAGGAATGGGAGGATTTTTTTCATTAAACTGGGAGACAGGGACCACTGCAGGAGGTTGGAATCACTGGGAAGGGAGCAATGGACAAAAGGCACATGATTGGGTCAGAGAAAGATCTCACAGTGAGGTATTGAGGTACTCACTTTGAACTATTCCACTCCTGGGCATGGCTGTGTTAAGGACCTGGAAGCTATGAGATGGAAGTTTGCTCTGAACTGGGCAGGAATTCAGGTGTGAGTGACAGGCCTGTGGGGATATTGACACTGCGGTTTCGAATTGCTGAGCATTTCTCAACTGTCTGGCCCTGTATTCGACAGGTTGATGGATTTCAGTTCTCTGCAAGTGTTAGATTTATTTAATTCCCCATTTTTCTTTCCTTTTCTCCCACTCCCACTTACAGGATGCAGGCTCGAGGTCTCTAGCGAATGAGGGACTATGGCCTAATTCAGCATTGATTTGGGTGTGCAGGAAGTATTTGTTGGCAATGGCAGATCCTCCTCCCTAGAGTGTCTGGCAGGGTAGAATCTAATCACTCTCCATCAGCAGGGAACCACACAACCCGCAAAATCTGGTGTTAGTTTCTTTGGAGTAGAGAAAACTGAGAGGGGACATGATTGAGATGTGTATAAATGATGAGGGGCATAGACAGAAGAGGCAGCACGAATAGTTCCCCTTGTTGGAGGGATCAACGACCAGGGGCATGCACTAAAGTAAAGCACTGAAAGTTCAGCAAAAATGGGAGACCTTTTCTCACCCAAAGTGCAGTGGGAATCTGGAAATGTGACAGGTGCAGAAATCCTCAGTACACTTAAAAATTATTCAGATATATCCTTGAAATGCCAAAGAATTGGCAATGGGCCAGGTGCTGTAAAAGGGATGAGAGCAGGAAGTCTGTTGTTGTTTTGACTGGGACAGACTCAATGGGCCGAAAAGTCTCTTTCGTGGCTTTGGACATGTGGACCCTGAATCCAGCCACGTCTGTGGGAACAGAAACTGGGTGAATGTTCAGGTCGGTGGGCATGGTGTTTAAGTGACAATGAACAAAAGGAATGAGTGGGTGAAGAGTGGGAAATATTCACTGACAAAAGGCAAAGTCAGAGAGGATGATGGTGCAGAAGTAAAGAGATAAAAGAAGTGTCCAGATTAACTTTGACGAGGCCGTGAGTAACCTCAAATACAAAGTCAAGAAAATCAGTGAAAAAGCATAAAGAAAAACACCAGATGAAAATCATTTAGACTGAGGTGAGAAGATTTTCTTTTAACCCGGAGAGTGGAGAGCATGTGAAATTCTTTGCAACAGTAAGTGACTGAGTCAAATACACTCACTGTTTTCCAGGAGGAGTTAGATATTGTTCCAAAGGCTGAAGGATAGAAGGATATGGGGTTCCTGACCTGCACGATCGGCCATAATCATACTGATGAGCAGAACAGTCACGAAGCAACTAGTGACAATGGGGACTGCAGATGCTGGAGAATCCAAGATAATAAAATGTGAGGCTGGATGAACACAGCAGGCCCAGCAGCATCTCAGGAGCACAAAAGCTGACGTTTCGGGCCTTGACCCTTCATCAGAGAGGGGGATGGGGTGAGGGTTCTGGAATAAATAGGGAGAGGGGGGAGGTGGACCGAAGATGGAGAGTAAAGAAGATAGGTGGAGAGGAGAGTATAGGTGGGGAGGTAGGGAGGGGATAGGTCAGTCCAGGGAAGATGGACAGGTCAAGGAGGTGGGATGAGGTTAGTAGGTAGGAGATGGAGGTGCGGCTTGGGGTGGGAGGAAGGGATGGGTGAGAGGAAGAACAGGTTAGGGAGGCAGAGACAGGCTGGACTGGTTTTGGGATGCAGTGGGTGGAGGGGAAGAGCTGGGCTGGTTGTGTGGTGCAGTGGGGGAGGGGACGAACTGGCCTGGTTTTGGGATGCGGTAGGGGAAGGGGAGATTCACCAGTTTCAAAATCACCCCTTCCCCCACCGCACCCCAAAATCAGCCCAGTTAACTGCTTCTGCAATTAGTCCTGATTGATCCTTTTTGCACGTCATTGAAGGTGAAGTGTGTTATGAGGGACAGATCTGGTAGTTTCATGCCAGTGTCTTCATTGATGTTGTTGGTCTCCTGGGTTGCCTGCCTACCTTATCCTCTTCTATCCTGGTGTCCTTGATGTTATTGAGGAATTCCTGGGATGAGTGAATGGAGTTGGCAGGATTGCCTACAAAGTATTTCAATTTGTCGTAGTTCATTGACCAGTCTATATGTTGGTGTGCCTGATAGTGAGACAATGGGTCTGACAGGGACCCCTGGGTTGTGTACCTTAGGGTGTCCATAGAATCGGGGTGTGTTGGATCCCTCTGGCTTCATTTTTTTTATGGTTGTCTGTCTTGTTGATGTCTTCGAAGTTGTGTAATTTGTTCAGAGTAATTGTAACCCAGTTCCCGAACAGTAGTGCAGTCGTATTAGTGTTTAAAGAAGATATACACATATTATTGATGAAAGATACTAATTCATACAATATAGAATCTATGTGTAGATAATTGAGAAACAAGGTAATATGAGTGTTATATAGAACATCAAACTTTAGTGATGATGTTGGGATGGCTTTAAGCAGGAAATCAGAGATGCATGTATCAAACAACATCTATCGTTGTGAGAGATGTTAATCTGCATACAGATGTGATGAATAAAAAAAAGCCACAATACTTGTAGGAACAATTAGTAGAGTGTGTTCAGGATGGTTTTCTCGGCGAATAGTTTGTGGAACCAATGAGTGAAGAGAGCATTTAGACTGGGGTATTAAAGCAATGAGAAATGAATAATCGACAATGTCATCGTGAGAGAGCACTTCGGGGTGAATGACTGTAAAGTGACAAAAATTTTTCATGAGGTTGAAGATTAAGGTGACGATGATATGAGGCATACTTTGGCTATAATGGATTGAGAAATGTTTCTCACATAACAGTGTTCCAACAAGGGCAAACATTCAAAGAGTGATTCAGTGAATGACAAAAAATGTCATTCCTGTATGCTGCAAGAGGACAAAGAAAGGAATGGCCAAACCATGACGTAAGTGGCAAGTTAGAGTTAATGTTAGATCCAAAAAAAGGCATTCAGATTGGCAAGAAAAGAAAATAGATCTCACGATTGGGAACAGGGTAGAAATCAACAAAGGAGGACCAAGAGAGTAAATAAAAAGGGGAAGTTGAGTATGAGAGTAAACTTGCAGGCATGTAACAACTGACTGGAAACATTCTGTGTGTATATAAAGGGGAAAGGATTGGTTTTAACTAATATAGGTCTATTCCAGTCAGAAACAGTGAAATTTATAATGGCACGAGAAATGATTTTAGACAAATTGATGGGATCAAAAGCTGATACATTCCCAGTTTACTTAAAGAAGGGGTCTTCAACATAACGGATGTATTGCTGGCTGTCTTCCTCAATTTCTTTGACACTTTGACCGTTCCTCCAGACTACCGGGTAGTTACTGAAATCATGAGATTTAAAAGGGAAGAGAAAAACCCTTTAATTATGGACAAGTGAGTTTGAGATAAATCTTATGGAAGATCCTCAATTCCGTTATCAAGGATTTCGGAACACAGTACTTAGAATACAATAACAGAAGCAGACAGTCACAATAGATTTACAAAAGGGAAATCATTCCTGACAAATCTGATGACTGTCTTTCAGGATGTCATGAGTAGAGTTGATCATGGTGACCCAGTAGATGTGTTTCTTAGGTTTTATGAAGGCTTTTGAAGAAGCGATACATTAGAGATTAATGTGTACAGTTGAAATGGGATTGGGGTGAGTGCATTGAGTTGGTTACAAAACTGGTCAGCAAATAGTCAACGTGGATTTAAAATAAATGTGTCTTTTTCCCAATGGCTGACAGTAACTAGTGGGATAGAACACAGGTCTGTTCTTGAATCCCAGCTATTCACAATGTATTTTACATCATTTAGATGAGGAAACTAAATATAATTTTTCAATCTTTTTAGATGGCACAAAGCTGGGTGGAAGTGTGTGCCATGAGAAGGGTGCATACATGTTGCAATGTGATTTGGAGAAGCTTTGTAAGTGAAAATTAATATCGGTTATGTTATATTTGGATAAATGTAAGCTTATCCACTTTGTAGCAATAAAAAAAAGGCAGATTATTATTTGAATGGCACATGGGAGTGTTCAATGAGACTAGCGGATCCTTGTGCACTAGTTGCTGACAGTAAGTGCACAGGTGCAGCAGGCAATAAGGAAGACAAATTATCTGTAGGCCTTCACAGATTGAGGATCTGAATACAGGAACAAGAATGCTTAGCTGCAACTGCACAGGGCCTAAGTAAGCCCACACTTGTTATATTGTGTACAGTTTTGGCATGCTTATCTGAAGGAGTGTACTTCCTTTCAACAGAGTTCAGCATGTGTTTACCAACTTGACTCCTGGGATGGTAGGAATAACGTATGAAGAGAGCTTGAGTCAGTTAAAATTGTATTCACTGGAGTATAGAAGAATGAGGGGATCTCATCGAAATCTCCAAATTCTAAACAAGAAAGAACAAGTTAGATGCAGGAAGGATGTTCCAGTGGTGGGAATTACAGAACAAGGGGCCACAGTTTAAGGAAATGGGGTAAATATTTTAGGACTGAGGTGAGGAGAAACACCATCACCTGGAGAGTGCCTGGAAGTGCATTCCTTTTTTCTCTTTCAAAACAAATTGATCTCCATCTCTTGTTTTCACAGTCTCTTCCTGATACCACACTTGCTTAACAGGGACCCATTTAGGAAAAGTATCCCGAACAGATAACATTTCATTTCATTCAGTCAAATGTCTAAGTTTTTACTTAAATTTCTAACTTTTGAGCTTACACCCGAATGTCTGTGAATAGCTTCAATATGACTATACATGTACATGTCAGCACTAGGAGCAGATATGTGCCATTTAGCCACTATCACCCGCTTGGTCATTAAATAAAATCATGTCTGAACTGAGTGTAGCTTCAATTCCACAATGCTATCTATCATAATAACCTTTGACTCTCTTGTTGACCATTAATATATTTAGCATTAATGTTAAAAAAACTACCTCCTTCATCTTAGATAGCAGCCCACCAATGTTTATTTGTTAATTCATTTGTGGGATGTGAATGTTGGTAGCTGGCCAGCATTTATTGCCCATCCCTCATTGTCCTTGAGGGAGTGGTGGTGAGCTGGCTTCTTGAACTGCAGCGGTCTTAGTTTTATAATTCGCCCCACTATGTTGTTTGGGCGGGAATTCCAGAATTTTGACACAGCAACTGTGAATGAATTGTGATACATTTCCATGTCAGGATAATGAGTAATCAGCAGGGGAAATGGTGGTTGTTGGTTATCCCATGTATCTGCTGCCCCAAAAGCCATTTGTGTAACTGAAGGTCGGTGGTGGAGGGAGTGGATGCTTGTGGATGCAGTGCCAGTGATGTGGTTTGCATTGTCCTGGATGGTCTCAAGCTTCTTGAGTCTTAATGGAGTTGCACCCATCCAGTGGGAAGTTATTCCATTTCACTTTTATAGAAGATGGACAGGCTTTGGGAAGTCAGCAGGTCATTTACTCACAGCAGTATTTCCTCGGTTTTGACCTACACTTGTATTCACTGTGTATATGTGGCAAGTCTAGTTGAGTTTCTGGTAAATGGGACCCACCTGCATGTTAACAGTGGGGCATTTAGTGACGGTAATGCCATTGAATGTCAACGAAATGTGATTATATTTTGTCTTATTTGAGAATGTCATTGCTTGCCATTTATATGGAGCAAATGATACCTGTCACTTGTTAGCCCAAGCCACGATATTGTGCAGTTCTTTGTGTGTTTGGACTTGTATTCCTTTACTGCCTCTCCGAAATCTTCTCTCTCCACAAGGCAAGCATCATTTCTGGATGCTCTTTCTCTTTGCAGAGAAAGGAAAAGTAACGTTTTAAAACATAGAAGTGCTGAATTGATTTGTTCTGAGAGCTGTCATCTAACTCCTGTGTTAAGCCTGACGGACAGATTAAACACGGAAGATGCTTCCACTAGTGTGTGGTCACTAAAAAAAAACTGACATGAGTCACAAATGAATTGATTGTACAATTCAGAAATCAGTTCTTTGACTGAGTATAAAACAAGAAGGTGTTGGAAATATTCAGTCGAGATGGAAATGGTGGTTGTTGGTTATCCCATGTATCTGCTGCCCCAAAAGCTTTTTTTTACCCCCTTCGCCTTCAAATATGCTGTGAAATTGACATCAAACAAAAAAAAAGAGAATCAAAGACAATCTCTCACAAGACATTGGTTTCTGTGTGGAGATAGGGAATGAATGAGAGGGATTTTGGACACCTACAACTTGAACAGAACTCTGGCTGAATCTTTCACAGCTCAGCCTCCAACACTGAGATGGGGCAGGATAGCAGGTAGGTGTGAACACCAACACCTCCAAGTATTCTCCAGGTCACATACTATCCAAACTTTGCTGACATCCAGTCCTGGTGAGGCAGAAATTTCCTCCCATTAACGAATGGTAAAACTGAGGCCTTTATCTTCATTCCCCAACACAAACTCCACTGCCTCACAACTGACTCTGAACTCTCTGTGGCAACTGCTAGAGTCTGAACCAAACAAATCATAACCATGGTGAAATATTTCATCCAAGATGAGTTTTCAACCATATGTCCCCACCATCATTCAGACTGGCTACTTCCACTGCAGTAGCATTACCCAACTCTCCCTAGTTTCTGCTCATTTGCCGCTGAAACTCTCGTCCATTCATCTGTTACCTCTGGACGTGATTATCCTTACGTTATCCTCACTGCCCTCTCAAATTCCCCTCTCTGCACCTGTCTTATTTCTCTGCTTCTATTTTTGGGTGCCCATCAGCTCTGTTTAGTGTTTTTTTTCCCTTCCAATGACTATATCTAAATGAGATTTTTGCCAGTGCTAATTCTCCCAACCATGTGCTGCTGTCTTAACAGCTTTATCTTCCCAACATCAGCTCTCTCAATGCTGTAAGGGAAGGAGTTATAGGTTACTCATCAGGTGATGTAATCCTGAGGCCATCCAAAACTCTGCTGCCCGCATGAGTGTTCATGACAAGATTTGTTCACTGACTAGCCCATGCTCACACAGCAAAATATTAAACTGTTCATCCTTCTGTTCAAATCTCTTGATCATCTCCTCTCTATCTCTCTCTGTAATATCCTCCAGCCTCCAGCCCTCACAAGGGCAATTAGCGCTGGTCAGTAAATGCTAAACCAGCCAGTAATGCTCACCCCGATCACGAGAATGACATAAAAAAAATCAACCTTCCAGATATCTGCATAGTTAAGTCCCCTGGGTCGGATGGGATTTATCCTCGAATCCATTGGGAAGCCAGGAAAGAGATTGCCAAGCCTTTGGGCATTGATCTTTAACTCATCATTGTCTACAGGAATACTGCCAGAAGACTGGAGGATAGCAAATGTGGTTCCCCTGTTCAAAAAGGGGAGAAGAGACAACCCTGGTAATTATAGACCATTGAGCCTTACTTCAGTTGTTGGTAAAGTGTTGGAAAAGGTTATAAGACATAGGATTTATAATCATCTGGAAAACAATAATTTGATTAGGGATAGTCAGCACGGTTTGTGAAGGGTACGTTGTGCCTCACAAACCTTATTGAGTTCTTTGAGAAGATGATGAGAGTAAACCGGTTGATGTGGTGTATATGGATTTCAGCAAGGTGTTCGATAAGGTTCCCCATAGTAGGCTATTGTACAAAATGCGGAGGAATGGGAATGTGGGAGATATAGCAGTTTGGATCAGAAATTGGCTTGCAGAAAGAAGACAGAGGGTGGTGGTTGATGGGAAATGTTCATCCTGGAGACCACTTACTAGTGGTGTACCGCAAGGATCAGTTTTGGGTCCACTGCTGTTCATCATTTTTATAAACAACCTGGATGAGGGTATAGAAGGATGGGTTAGTAAATTTGCAGACAACACTAAGGTCAGTGGAGTTGTGGATAGTGAAGAAGGACGTTGTAGGTTACAGAGACACATAGATAAGCTGCAGAGCTGGGCTGAGAGGTGGCAAATGGATTTTAATGCAGACAAGTGTGAGGTGATGCACTTTGGTACGAGTAACCGGAAGGCAAAGTACTGGGCTCATGGTAAGATTCTTGGTAGTGTAGATGAACAGAGATATGTCGGTGTCCATGTACACAGATCCTTGAAAGTTGCCACCCAGATTGATAGGGTTGTTAAGACGGCATACAGTGTTTTAGCTTTTATTAATAGAAGGATCGAGTTCTGGAACCAAGAAGTTATGCTGCAACTGTACAAAACTCTGGTGCGGCCGCACTTGGAATATTGCGTACAGTTCTGGTCACCGCATTATAAGAAGGGTGTTACGAGGAAAGGCTGAGGGACTTGAGGCTGTTTTCATTAGAGAGAAGAAGGTTGAGAGGTGACTTAACTGAAACATATAAAATAATCAGAGGGTTAGATAGGATGGATAGGGACAGCCTTTTTCCTAGGATGGTGATGGCGAGCATGAGGGGGCATAGCTTTAAATTGAGGGGTGAAAGATATAGGACAGATGTCAGAGGTAGTTTCTTTACTCAGAGTCGTAAGGGAATGGAACACTTTGCCTGCAACGGTAGTAGATTCGCCAACTTTAGGAACATTTAAGTTGTCATTGGACAAGCATATGGACGTACATGGAATAGTGTAGGTTAGATGGGCTTGAGATCGGTATGACAGGTCGGCACAACAACGAGGGCCGAAGGGCCTGTACTGTGCTGTAATTTTCTATGTCATCTATGTAAACGTTTCACAAATGGGAACGATGTTTGTCCCGGAATCAGGTGACATATTCATCTAACAGCGATAGTCACCAAAAAAAAATCCAGTGCGAGAGACCATGCGAATGCAATCACATATTTATGGCCAAGTGATTAAGGTGATGGATTTGAAATCCCTTAGGGATCCCTGATGCAGCGTTGGAATCCTGCTGACTATTTTCTGAATGGCAAACAGTCTGAAGCACGGGGGTCTTAGAACCTTGGTTCAGTGTGCTCTTCAGGTTAACATGGAGGTTCAGTTTGAGTCAAAAAGGCAAAGGAAATTTTAGCATTTATTTCAAGAGGGCTAGCATACAAGAGCAGAAATGCTCAGGTCAGACAGCCTACAGAACATTGAGAGTAGTTTTGGGACACAGGGCTAACGAAGGTTGTGCTTGTCTTTGAGCAAGTACAGAAATGGTTCACAAGGAAGATGCTCTGGATGAGGGTCAGTTAAGGGCTCTGGGTCTGTATTTGATCAGGTTTCGATGGAAGACGCAGAATTGTGTTCAAACTGACAGAATACGGAGGGGTGTGGAGAGAGTGGAAGTGGAGAAGATGTTTCCATTGGTAGGAGAGTCTAAGGCAGAGCCTCTGTTTGAAGGGATAACCCTTTAGAACAGAGATGTGGAGGAATTTCTTCAGCCAGAGGGTGGTGAATCTGTGCATTGCCACAGAGGGCTGCGGAGGTGAAATCACTGAATGAATTAAAGATAGAGACAGGTAGGTTCTTGATGAATAAAGTGGATCAAGGTTCAAGCAGATCAAGGCAAGAGAACGAGTTTGCGACACATATGAGCCACAATCAAATGATGGAGCGACTCAATGGAGTGAATGGCCTTACTCCACTCCTATAATTTGTAACCCTTTGTACTCTGCTTCACCTTCTGATTTCCAAGTGCGTAGCGGTCATTCCTGGCTTATATTTTATCACACATGCCAGTCCTTGCCTGATTATTACTGTCACCTCTTAGTTTCAGATTGATTGCAACTTGGGATTCCTTGTGTATTAAACTCAAAAGGTTCCATGGATATTCAGTAGGTCATAGAGAAGGCAAATGGAATGCTGGCGTTTCAAATGGAATAGAGAATGGAAATAGGGAAGTTTTGCAAAAACACTAGAATGCATAACTTGGCCCACACTGAGAATACTGTGAACAGTATTCCCTATATCCAGGGGGAATAAATCTTCTTTCTATGGAGGCATTCCAGAGAAGAATCAGAAGATTGGTCCTCTTGATGGAAGGATTTTCATGAGAAGACATGGAAAAGATCGAGCCTGAACTCTTTGGAATTTAACAAATAGTAAATCTATTGATACATTAAAAAGCTCAACATATGTGACCAGAAACCAAAATTAACATTGCTAAGAACTACCACCATCTTGTTCAGGCAATTAGATATCGGAATTAAATGTTGGTAGAGCCAGTGACGGCCACATTCCAAGCATTAATATGCGATGAAACTCAGACCATTCATGTCCCCCTTCATCCACTTTGCATTCTCTGTGCAGCTCACAATCTCAGCTGTGGTTATGCCATCAACCAACATGGAAACATGAGATTTGATCTGTACATCTCATTCGTCGAGAGAGATTGTAAATAGCTGGAGCCCAAACATGAATCCTTGGTCTAATAAAAACATACAGCCTGTGAACTCACAAATCAACTATTTATTAGCATGGTCTTTTTTGTATGTTGAACAACTCTCAAATGCATGCCAGCACATCACCTCCAAGTCCATGTGGTCCCGATTTGTTTATTCGCTTCTTCAGTGGGACCCTGTTAAAATGCAACTGAAAAGTCAAATAAAGTTTCCTCCTCCCACCATTTGTTTTGGGGGGGACGGAGAAGAGAGATAGGAACTCTAAATATGAATGTCGTTATGGAAAGCAATAAGGATAGTTTGGAAGTTAAGTGTCTAACTTTGGTGAAAGACAATTATCATTAGATCACTCGGCATTATCACTATCATGAGACAGGACCTGGCACATGTAGACTGGAGGAAGAACTACTTGCAGTTGAGTCTATAATTGGAAAGTGGAACCATTATAAAGTGGTAGAATCAGAATCCAACGCCACTGTGTACTGCAAAGAGTGAATGTCAAAGGTAGAATTTCAGTGAATGCTGATGAAGTGATATCATGACTTTGATAAATAAAATACTGCACAATGAAAATAGGTACAGGCCGCAGGTACTGTTAAGGGAAAAGCCACAAGGTATTTTATAAATTTAGTTAGAGGAAGAGGATTACCACGGAGAGTGAAGACTGTTAGAAAGCAAAGGGGCATATTGCGCATAGAGCAAGAGGAAGTAGGTGAGGTCTGAAATGAATACTTCTCATCTGTGTTCACAAACGAGAAAGACATTGTAGTCAAGGATTTCAGTTAGGATGGTGAGGTCCTTGAAAGCATTACGATCAATAAGGAGCAGGAATTAAATGTTTTTGCAAGAGTAATGATGGATAAATCACCAGTGCCCAATGAAATGTATCCCAGGCTGCTGTAAGAGGCAAGGAAGGAGATTGATAAGGCCTGGCAGTTACATTTAATATCTTGTTGGCCACAGGTGATGTGCTGAATGTCTGGACGACAGTTAATGTGTTTCCTTTGCTCAAGAAGGGCATCAGAGACTGGCCAGATAATTGGAAAGCAGACAATCTGATATCAGTGGGAGGGAACTTGTTGGAAAAAATTCTGAGGCAAAGGTTGGACCAACACTTACAAAGGACGGAATCGATTAGGGGTAGTCAGCATGGATTTGGTAGAGAGAGATCATGTCTGACGAATTCAGTCAATTTCTTTGAAATTGTGCCGACAAATATTGATGACGGCAGTGCAGATGAAGTGGTTTACCGAGAACCACAGGAAGGCCTTTGACAAAAGCCCCACATGGAAGGCTGGTTCAAAAGGTAAGAACCCATGGAGTTTGAGGCAAGTTGGCAACAGAGATCCAAACTGGTGGAGAGTTATTTTTTGTGATTAAAGTCTTTGACTATCAGCAAGCCACATGGATCTGTAAAGTGTCCATTGATGTTTATCATGTATATTAATGACTTGGTTGTGAAACCAGAAGATTTCATCATAGGTTTGTAGATAATACGAAAGTTAGGGGTGTTGTCCATAGTGAGGTGGATCATCTCAGACTACAGTCTGATATTGATCAGCCGATGAATTGAGCAGAGTAATGGCAGATAGAACTTATTTCTAATAAGTGTGAAGTAATATGCTTCAGGAGGTATGGTAAGTGAAGGACATAATGGACTGTAGGTACAGACAGAGAACTGAAAAACAAAGGGACGTTGGTACACACTCCCATAGATCACTGAAAGTGTCAACACAGACAGACAGGGTGGTGAAGTCAACTGAACTGGCGGAAGGGCAAGATGAATTGTTAGAGATGCCGAAAAGAATTTATCTAGCCTAGAAGGGGTGTGGGACCCGAAACAGCAGTGAGGCAAGAAAGGCTGGCACAGAAGTTTAAGGCAGCAATTTAAATAGACAAGGCAGGTAAGACCAGGACAGAAAATGAGGTAAAACAGAGGAATTAAACTGCATATATTTCAATGCGATGGGCCTGACAGGTAAGACAGATAAATTCAGGGCACGGGTGGGAACACGGTCTGGGATATCAAAAGTATTACACAAACACAGCTGAGGGAGCGAAAGGACTAGCAGATCAATGTTCCAGGGTACAGACATGACAGGAAAGATAGTAGCCAGAGGAAAGATAGGAGGGGTGAGCTATTTTTGAATGGGAAAACATGACGGCAGCGTTTGTAGAGAATATTCCTGGGGTTCGTCAGTGAAGCGATTTTAGTGGAACTGAGAAAAAGGAACGTGTTATCGCTTTGATACAACTGGACTACAGGCCCCCTAAAATCAGTTGGATATTGGGGAGCATCTCTGTTGAGAGATCTTAGATATCTGAAAGAATAACAGGTATGTAATCGTCAGGGATTCTAATTTTACCAAACCTAGGCTGGTACTGCCATAGTGTCAAGCTCTTTGATGGGAAGAATTTGTTAAGTATGTTCAGAAAAACTCTCTCAAAGAATACGAAGATGGCCTGACTGGGGAGGGGTCAAATCCCGACCTCCACGTGCGAAACCAAGTCGGGAAAGGGACTGAGGTGTCATTGGGGCAGCACTTTGGCAATGTGAACCACAATTTTATCAGTTTGAAAATAGCTATGGAAAAAGATTGGCCTGGTCCACAAGCTAAAGTTATAAACTGGGGTTAGACCAATTTTGATGGTATTTGACAGGAATTTTCAAAAGTTGATTGGGGAGGCTATTTGCAGGTAAAGGGGCATCTGGCATGTTGGAAGCTTTCAAAAGAGAGAGGTCAGAGACAGCATGTTCCTGTTAGTGCGAAGGACAATGCTGACAGAAGTAGAAAACACTGGGTGACTGGTGACAGAGGCTCAAGTTAAGAAAGAGGGGACACATAGCTGGATCAATACGAAACAGTATTTCATGTCAGTACTGACTGTGGAGAAAGACCAGTAAATTCAGGGAAATAAAGAGTGATGTCTTGAAAGAGTCTAGACTACAAGAGACTCGTGTTGAAGGCCTTAAAAAGCTTAATCAAGTATTTCAGAGCACTTCTGGGAAACAGGGATGAATTTGTCACACCCAAGCACAGACATTTGACTGAAGGGCAGGAGGCTGTGTGGTGAACTTTTAGAGGTGAATGAATGCCTGAGCAGCAAGTTAAGGTGAATATCTTTCTCCTCCCCCCAGGGTAGGGGAGTCCAAAACTAGAGGGAATGGGTTTGAGGAGAGGGGGAAAGGTTTGAAGGAGACCTGAGAGGTAACATTTGCCACGCAGAGAATTGTGCATATATGGAACGAGCTGCCAGAGGAAACGACAATAGTGAAAAGATATTGGGGCTGGTACATAGACAGGAAAGTTTGAAACGATATGACCCAAACTCAGGCAAACGTGACTTGTTCAGTTTTGGAAACCTGGGCCATATGGATGAGTTGGGCCAAAGGGTCTGTTTCAGTGCTGCACAACTCGATGACTCCAGTTACTGGAGGAGGAGACGACCGAGATAAGGCAAGTCGCAGAGACTGAAGCAAATTACAGAGATAGGGATGGTGGTCAAGATTGGAGTACATTTCAAATATATGAAGGGATTGTAGAGAGGGGAGGTGGTGACAGAAATAGGAATTGTTCGAGGAGTTAGAATGGTTGAAGACGCTGGTCCATGCGTCATGATAGAGATACAGTCATGGAGGGGGAATCACGAAGCAAAGATCAGAGCAGCATTTCCACTCTCTTGTGGGAGATTTGCTTTCACTTCAGTTGTGCTGATCCTCACAAAGACAGCACAGCCCTGGAATGATAACTGTGAACTTCCTCTGCTGTCTTTGGAAAGCACAATACAACAAAGCTTAAAGTAGGCCTCCCATGGCAGAGTCATGATCAAATCTGACTCAGTAATTAGGGAAGGAAATCTGCCATCATTACCTTGTCAGGCCTACACGTGAATTCAGACCCACAGGAATGTGGTTGACTCACAACTATCCACTGAAATGGAATGGCAAGCCATTAGTTCAAGTGCAGCCAGGGGTGAGCAACAAATGCCAACCAGGCAGAGACACCCACATCTCATGAGTGAATAAATAATAACTGGAATTGTGCTGGGACCAGTGTCCTGGCCAATCAAGGCAGTAAGTTTATGGACAGGCCTGTAAACTGACAGAGAGGAAGCTGGGACAGGGTTCAGGTGAAAGTAGATTTCTCAATCCAAACACAAAATGTGAAGCATTGGAACAGCACAGCGATGTTGCTTAAGACAAGCAGAAAGGGACAGGAAGCAACAGAGTTTCACAAAAACTGTACATGAATGAACAAGTTTGAGACAGGAAATTTTGGTAAAAAGTACATGATGCTGTTCCTTTTTGGCATGGGCAAATTATATGCAATAAGATAGTGACATTCGAAGAGGAGCTCGAAGATTGTTTTTGTCAATGTTTCTTTGAATAACACGTTGTGCAACTGACTAGGGACATACTATCTCAGATCGACCGTTGTGTCATGAAGCTGAGTAAATGTGTAATGTCACACTGAGAGGTCCCCCGGGAAATTATGAAAAAGTGGAATTCAAAGACATAATGATGTTTTAAAGTGATCACACAAATAAAAAACAACAATCAGAAACAGAAACAAGGCCAATTACATGCGTTTGAGGTGGGAACTGACCAAGGGAAACAGGGTAAATAGATTGGAATGTATGGCTGCAAATGAACAGTGCAAAACATTTGAAGGAATACTGTAATTTTTAAAAAAAATAAACAGGGCTTTCCATTGAAACAGACAAAACCTCAGGTGGAAAGTCCTGCGTGCATCTCACTCAGGGCATAAAGTACCAGATTCAATTCAGAAAGTCTTGGAAGACAACCAAAAAATACCTACCAATTCTAAAGGGAAAGAGTGTGTTTCAGAAAATGACAATGACTTACCAAAATATAGAAGTAGGTGATAAAGCCGTCCTATGCCCCAACAGACTAAATGAAAGCTCCAAAATTAAACAAAGGATTGCAAAGTCTGAAGATCCGAAACAAACAGAACTTGGGGGAGAAACTAAGTCAGTCTGGTAGCATCTGCACAGAGAACAAAGTTCTTCAGAAATGAAAGAGACACACACGTGCACACACGTGCAGACATGCCTAAACTTTTTCAAACCAAAGAATAAACTCCGCTTCCCAGAGAAATTAAAATCAGCTCTGCGCACACAACTGACCAGAGTCCACAAGGTCAAGTGCAGCCTTCAGACAGAAATGACCACAGTCCATAGAATAAAAACAGGCTCTCCACACAGAACTGACCATTCACAATCTGTAGCATTAATCACCTCGACACACAAAACTAACTGCTCACTGATCACAAGACAAATAGAAGATAGCGAGTTTTGAGAAGATTTGTAGCTCAGGTTGAGGTTCTGGATGTGAGAGTTTGCTCGCTGAGCTGGAAGGTTAGTTTTATAACATTTCGTCACCATTCTAGGTAACATCATCAGTGAGCCTCCGACAAAGTGCTGGTGTTATGTCCCGCTTTCTATTCATCTGGTTAGAAAGCTAGCCACCAGAATACATGAACATCAACTAGCCACAAAACGACATGACCTACTATCACTCGTATCCTTACATACAGATGAGGAAGGCAACCACGTTGATTGGGACAACACATCCATCCTAGGACAAGCCAAACAGAGACACGCACGAGAATTCCTAGAAGCATGGAGTTCCGGTTGGAATGCCATCAACAAACACATTGGCTCCAAAATCAATCTACCATCCCCTGAGAAAAAGAACAGGAAATGACATTACCAACACAGGAAATGACATCACCAACCCAAGGAAACCTTACCAGATAATTAGAAAGCGGGACGTAACACCAGCGCTCCGTCGGAGGCTGACTGATGATGTCATCTAAAATGGTGACGAAACGTCTGAAAACTAAGCTTCCAGCTCAGCGAGCAAACTGACATCCAGAACAAATAGAAGATCCCCACACAGTATTGGTCATTCTCAGACCACAGGTATAGAACCAGCTCAACTGATCCACCTAGCCATTCAAAATCCAGGAATAAAATCCAAACCCAAGACACAACTTACCAAACACACTTTGTAGGAGTAAACCCGTTCCCCACTCGTGCAAAGTTAGGGGAAAATAAACAAAGAAAAGAAGCCAAGTCAAGAAGAAAGGACAAGGAAAACAGTGGATTTATAATCTCTTCATTTCAGAGGAATGACTCAGAGCTGGCTGGCCACTGGCAGTGGACTGTGCAGGAGTAAATAAAGAGTGGCTTGATGACGGGATAGTGGCCTTTGTGCAGGTATTTCACATGGAGACACACACAAAAGCAGTTTGCAACACAAGACTGACAGACAGCAGCTTACAGATTGAAAACAACTCCCTACACAGGACTGATCATATGCAGTCTGCACACAATAGACGACAATCACAGTCCAAGAACATTTTTAAAAAAAACAACTCGTTCAACTCAGGAAACTGACTCTTTGCTCTGTCAATATTCTTTTGTTTAAAAATAATTACACAAACGAACAACTGGCAGTCCACAGAATGAAAACAATCACCACTGAACATGCAGCGAGCTGGTCACTTGCAATCCACAAGACAAGAAAGGACAGCTCCATGTACAGAACTGGCCATTCATCATTCAAGGGATAAAATAACCTTCCCAAATGCAGAAGTGACATTTTGCAATGAAAATGTGTTTTCAAAACAGCATCCCGCAGAATACATGCTGCCCATGTGCAACACACAGGGAAGCACTGGCATGGAATGCTCTCCCTTTGCCTGGATGAATGTAGCTCCAACGATACTGAATCAGCTTGACATCATCCAGTACAAAGCAGCCTCATGTTTGGAATGATATTTACTCACTTCACTTGTAAGAGGCATATTTTTAAGGTGAGAGAATAAAGACTTAAAAAAGACTCTGGGGAAAAGTTGTTTTTTAACATGGAGAGTGGTTTGTGTGTAGAATGAAACTCCAGAGGAAATGGAATACACAGGTACAGTTACAGCATTTAAAAGACATTTAGATAAATACATAAATAAGAGATGCTTGTAAGGATATGGAACAACTGCAGGCAGGTGGGACTAGTTTAGTTTGGATTATGGTCAGCAATGGACTTGTTGGACTGAAGGGTCCATTTGCATGCTGAATGATTCTATAAATCCTGTTTGCTCACCAGGCTGTTCTCTTTCCAAGCTTCAGGAAATTTGGGTCGTTGCTTCTCTCTGGAGACCAAATGCTGCATATCTTCAAAAGTAGGATGGTTCCCCACCTCTGCCTGGAAAGGCATCTGGTAGTCAGGCACTGATTCTCCTGGTCATGTGGCAAATAAAATCACATTAGAAGCACTGAAGAGCATCTCTCCTGGTGAGATAAGCAATAGAAGATAATCCCAATTTCCCCATTATCATAGTTTCTGCATGATTCTGATTTTAACAGGTGTACTATAGAGCACAAGTCATCTGTAGAAGTCAGCAGTAAGTCATGTATTTTAGAACAAAGTCATAAGGCCTACGTTCCTGAAAGACTACAATGGGTCTGTTTGTTGCAGCTCTAAGAGCCAGGAAGAACAAGGATATCTGATCTGGGGCATTTAAATGGTCATTGGATAAACATATGAATGATAGTGGAATAGTGCAGGTTATATGGGCTTCAGATTGGTTTCACAGGTCGGCGCATAATCGAGGGCCGAAGGGTCTGTACTGCGCTGTAATATTCTATGTTCTATGTTCTATGTAACACACCGTGACAGCAGTGTCCGCAATCTACTAGGATCAGCAGCCGCAGCATTTCACAAGATCATAAACAACCTGGATGGAAAATAACAGCAGGTTTATGACAACAGCTGCGTTTGCAAGGTCCCCTCCAGGCCATGCTCCTTCCTAACAGCCCTGTGGCTGTCCCTGCACCCAACTGATTGCAGTGAGTCAATCAAGGCAGCTCACAAATAAAAACAGGAATTGCTGGAAAAGCTTAGCGTGTGTGAAGAGAAACCAAAGTTAATATTACTCAGAACTACCAACACCTTCTCCAGGCAATTAGAGATGGGAAGTAAATGATTGCCAAGCCAGTGATGGCCACATCCCACGCATGAATATGCGATGAAACTTCGCGACCATTCATGTTCCCCATCATCCTCTTTGCATTCTCTGTGCAGCTCACAATCCCATCTATGGTTATGCCGCCAACATAACTGAAACATCAAATTTGACCTGTACATCTCAGTCATTAAGAGAAATTGTGAACAGCTGGAGCCCAAGCATGAATCCATCCTCTAACTCATCAGGTACAGCCTGCAAACATACAAATCAACAATTCAAAAGCATGTGTTTTCCTGTGTTAAACAATTCTCAACACATGCCAGCACATCACCTTCAAGTCCAAGTGGTCCAAATTTGTTTATTTGCTTCTTCAGTTAAAATGCATCTGAAAAGTCAAATAAATTTTCCTCCACCACCATTTTTTTGGGGATAGATATATTGACTCCACGTTTGAATGTCATTATGGAAAGGGATAATTTAGTACATAAGCTAAGTGTCTAAATTTGAGGAATGCCACTTATCATGGGATTGCCACTGCCAGTAGGCATTATCACCATGATTCGACAGGAGCTGGCACATATTGACTGGGGCAGGAACTACTTGCAGTTGAGTCTATATTCAGAAAGTGGGGCTATTATAAAGTTTTCAATGAGAATCCAGGGCTAAGATAACAAGGTGCAGAACTGGATGAACACAGCAGGCCAGGCAGCAGAGGAGCAGGAACGCGGATGTTTTGTGTCTGGACACTTATTAAGAAAGGGGGGAGGGTAAGCAGACTCTGAAATAAATAGCAAGAGGTGGGAAGCAACAATAGTGATTGGATAACGGACCAGATAGGTGGACAAATGACGGAGATGTCAAGGAGGTGGGGATGGCTCCAGTAAATGTGAGGGTAGGGAGGGAGGTCGGATGGGGGTTGGTCAGTGAGGTGGGAGGAGTGGACAGATGAGAGATCATACGGACAGGTCAAGAAGGTGAGGACAAACTTGGCTAGTTTTGGGATGAAGTCGGGGGTGGGGAGATTTTGAAGCTTGCAAAGTCCACATTGTTGGGCTGGAGGGTTCTCAAGCAAAATCTAGGGTGTTGCACCTGCGGCCTCCGGGTGGTATCGTTGTGACACAGGATGGTGAGGGTCTCCAACATGTTAAGGTCAGTAAGGAGCAAGAATTAAATGCTTTTGCAGGCGTATTGGTAAATAAGTTACCAGGGATCAATGAAATTTATCCCAAACTGCTGTCAGAGGCAAGGAAAGAGATTACGGAGGCCTGGCAGGTATACTTAAGTCCTTGGTGGCCACAGATAAAGTTCTGAATGACTGGAGGATAATTAATCAGATTCTTTTGTTCAAGAAGGGCAGCAAAGATTGGTCAGATAATTGCAGAAGAGATGGCCTGGCATCAGTCCGAGTGAACTTATTGGAAGAAATTTCGAGAGAAAGGACAAATCAATACTTGCAAAGGGGGAAATCAAATCAGGAGTAATCAGCATTGATGTAGGAAAGAGGGATCCTGTCTGATGAATTCAGTCTAGTTCTTTGAAATTGTGTCTAAAAATATTGATGAGGGCAGTGCAGATGATGCGGTTTACAATGAACCTCAGTGAGGCCTTTGACAATGTCCCACATGGGAGGCTGGTTCAAAAGGTAAGAACCCATGGAATGTGAGGCAAGTTGGCAAACTAAGATCCTAAACTGGCTGAGAGTATTTTTTTTGTGATTGAAAGCCTTTGACCACCATCGGACAACAGCGATCGGTGTAGGGTCCATTGCTGTTTATTCTGTACATTAATGACTTGGTTGTGAAAGCAGGAGGTATCATCAGTAGGTTTGCAGAAGGCACGAAAGTTGGGGGCGTTGTCCATAGAGAGGTGGATGTTCTTAGACGACAGTCTGATATTGATATTGAGCAGAGTGATGGCAGATGTAACTTATTTCTAATAAGTGTGAAGTAATACACTGTGGGAGGTATGATAGGTGAGGGACATACGTAATTGGCAGTAGGCACACACAGAGAACCGAAAAACAAGGGGACCCTGGTACACAAGTCCACAGATCACTGAAGATGTCAGGACAGATAGATAGGGTGGTGAAGTCAACTGAACTGGGGGAAGAGCAAGGTGAATTGTTAGAGGTGCCCGAAAGGATTTATCCAGCCTCACAGGGGTATGGGACAAAAACAGTAATGACGCAAGAAAGAGGCTGGCACAGAAGTTTAAGACAGCAATTTAAATAGACAAGGCAGGCAACAGCATGGCAGAAAATTAGGTAAAACTGATTAATTAAACTGCATATACTTCAATGCAATGGGCCTGATAAACTGATGAGGACATGGGACTAGGATATCAAGGGTATTACAGAAACAATGCTGAGGGAAAGAAAGAACGAGCAGCTCAATGCTCCATGGTACAGACGCCACAGGAAGGACAGAGGGGGAGGCAGGATAGGAGGGAAGAGGTATTTTTGAATTGCTAAAACATGACAGCGCTTATAGAGGATAATCTGGGGGTTTGCCCAGTGAAGCAATATTCGTGGAACTGAGAAATCAGAATGGGTGATTGCTTTGATACAATTGTACCACAGGCCCTCAACAGTAAGAGAGAAATTTAGCAGACAAAATATTGGAAGATCACAGAATCTCTACGGTGTGGAAACAGGCCCTTCGGACCAACAAGTCCACACTGACCCTTGCAGCATCCCACCCAGACCCATCCCCCGATAACCCACACACCCATGAACACTGTTTAGCATGGCTAATCCACCCAAACGGCACATCTTTGAACTGTGGGAGGAAACCAGGGCACCCGGAGGAAACCCACACACACACACACACACACGGGGAGTGTGTGCAAACTCCACACAGACAGTTGCCCGAAGCTGGAATCGAGCCTGGGTCTCTACTGCTGTGAGGCTGCAGTGCTAGCCAAACACAGCAGAGCAAATATATTGAGATCTTCGATATCTGTAAGAAAAACAGGGGAATATAATTTTCGAAACTTAAACTGGTACTGTCATAGTGTTAAGCACTTTGATGGAGGAATTTGTTAAGTGTTTAAAAAAAAATGAAATTCTCTCAACCAATACGTCGATAGCCGGACTGAAGAAGGGGAAAAAGCTGACCTCCACGTGCGAAACAAGGTTGGGCAAGGGACTGAGGTGATGTTGGGGCAGCACTTTGGCACAGTGACCACCATTTTATTAGTTTGAAAAAAGCAATGGGAAATGATTGGCCTGGTGCACAAGCTAAAGCGATAAACTCGGGAAATCCCAATCTTGATGGTATTTGATGGGAAATTTCAAAAGTTGATTGGGGACACTATTTGCAGATAAAAGGGCATCTGGAAAGTTGGAAGCTTTCAAAAGTGAGAGGTCAGAGCGAGCATGTTCTTATTAGTGTGATGGGCGATGCCGATAGAAGTAGGAAAATATGGTTGACTGGTGATAAAGAGGCTCTGGTCAAGAAAAAGGGGATTTATAGCTGAATCAAATGAATCCCTTGAGGAGTATGGAAGTGTAGGAATACACTTTATGAAGGAAATCCGGAGGGCAAAAATGAGATGCGAGATAACTTTGGCCGATATGGTTAGGGAGAATACAGAGAAATTCTCCAAGTATATTAAGAGCAAAACAGTGACGAGGAAGAAAACAGGGATGCATAGACATCGATGAGGCCACCGATATGGACAACGACAGGAGGTGGGCGAGACACTAAACAGTCTTTTCACGTCAGTACTTACTGTGGAGAAAGACTAGTTTATTCTGCAAAATAAAGAGCGATGCTTTGAAAAGAGTTCGCCGGACAGAGGAGTGACGCTGGAGGTCTTAAAAAGCTTGTTAAGTGTATCTGAGGACTTTCGCGAAACCAGGGACGAATTTGTTGGACCCCGAGCGAGATAATTCCCTCAAGCATAGGAATCTGTGGGGTGACTTTTTAGGAGGGTTACGAACGCCTGAGCAGTATAGATAAGGGGAATAGACAAGATATTTGCTCCCAGGGAAGGGGACTCCAAAAGTAGAGAGCGTAGGTTTGAGGTGAGAGGGGCAAGTTTTAAAACAGACCTGAGGGGTAATGTTTTCCACACAGAAAATGGTGCATATATTGAACGAGCTGCCAGAGGAAGTGGTGGAGATAAGTACAATTCCAACAGTGAAACAACATTGGGGCTGTCACACAGATAGGAAAAGGTTTGAAAGGATACAAGTCAAACACAGGCAAATGTGACGAGTGATTGCGTCTGGCTCCGTAATCAGGGAAGGAAATCTGCCATCCTCACTTGGTCAGGCCTACATGTAACTGACTCTCAACTACCCTCTGAAAAGGCACAGCAAGTCATCAACACAGCAAATCATTCAGTTCAAGCGTTGCTAGTGTTGGGTAATAAACGTTGGCCAAACAGAGACACCCACATCTCATGAGTGAATAAATAATGACTGGAACTGTGCTGGGACCAGTGTCCTGGCCAATCATGTCATTACGTTTATGGTCAGGGCTTGAAACTGACAGCGAAGATGCTGAGGTGGGGCTACAGGGGAAAGGAGATTTCCAAATCAAAACAGAGTATGTGAAGCATCGGAACAACATGGTGACGTGGCTAAAGACAAACAGAATGGACAGGAAACACAGAGTTTCACCAAAACTGTACATCAGTAAAGAGGTTGGTGACAGGAAATAGTGCTAAAAAGTGCATGACAATGTTACTTTTTTGGAGTGGACAAAGAATGTGCAATAAAATAGCAGCATTTGAAGAGGAGCTCGGAGAATGTTTGTGACAGTGTTTCTTTGAATAACACGTTGTGCAATAGGCTAGGGACGTAACTATCCCAGACCAACTGTTGAGTGGTGAGGTTGAGTGAATGAGTAATGTCACACCAAGAGATCCTTTGGGAAATTGTGAAAAGTGGAATTCAAAGGGATTGTAAAGTTTTAAAGTGATCACACAAAGAACAAGCAATAATCAGAAACAAGAAAAAAAGCCAACTGTATGAATTTTAGAACAAAGAACAAAGAAAATTACAGCACAGGAACAGGCCCTTGAGCCATCCAAGCCTGCGCGCTAATCGAGATTCTGTCTAAACCTGTCACCTATTTTCTAAGGGTCTGTATCCCTTCGCTCCCTGCCCATCCATGTACCTGCCCAGATGCATCTTAAAAGTCACTATTGTGTCTGCGTTTACCACCTCTGTTGGCAATGCCTTGCAGGCACCCATCACCCTCTGCAGAAGAACTTTCTATGCATATCTCCCCTAAACTTTTCTCTTCTTCCTTTGAACTCATGACCCCTAGTAATTGAGTCCCCCACTCTGGGAAAAAGCTCCTGCAATCCACCTTGACTGTACCCCTCATGATTTTATAGACCTCAATCAGGTCCCCCGTCAATCTCTGTCTTTCTAATGAAAATAATCCTAATCAACTCAACCTTTCCCCATAGCCAACGCCCTCCATACCAGGCAACATCCTGGTGAACCTCCTCTGCACCCTCTCCAAAGCATCCACATCCTTTCGATAATGTGACAACCAGAACTGTACACAGTACTGTAAATGTGACCGAATCAAAGTCTTGTAAACTGTAACATGACCTGCCAACTCTTGTACTCAATACCCCGTCCGATGAAGGAAAGCGTGTCGTATGCCTTATTGGCCACTCTATTGACCTGCATTGCCACCTTCAGAGAATAATGGACCTGAACACCCAGATCTCTCTGCGCATCAATTTTCCCCAGGATTTTTCCATTTACTGTATTGTTTGCTCGTGAATTAGATCATCCAAAATGCATCACCTCACATCTGCCTGGATTGAGCTCTATCTGTCATTTATCTGCCCAACTATCCAATCTATCTATATTCTGCTGTAATGTTTGACAGTCCCCTTCACTATCTGCTACTCCACCAATCTTTGTGTCATCTGCAAACTTGTTAATCAGCCCACCTATACCTTCCTCCAAATCATTTACGTATATCACAAACATCAGTGGTCCCAGCACAGTTCCCGGTGGAACACCAGTGGTCACAGGTGTCCAATTTGAGAAGCCTCCTTCCGCTACTATTCTTTGTCTCCTGTTGCCAAGCCAGTTTTCAAGCCATCTAGCTAGCACAACCTGGACCCCATGCAACTTCACTTTCTCCATCAGCCGGAGGAGAACTCAGCAAGGTAAATAGGGTGAAAAGACTGAAATGGATCACTGCAAATGAACAGTGGAAAACATTTGCTGGAACTTTATAAAACATTCATTCAACAAAACAACATTCCATTGAAACTGATAAAAGCTCAGCAAAAAATCCCCACCTGTGACTCAGGGTGTAAAGGAACATAATCAATTGGAAGAGGCTGAGAAGTCCACAAAAAACCCAACAAATCTGAAGAAAGAGATTTTTTTTAGGAATAGTGAGTTACCAAATTATGGGCATAGGCGTTAAAAGGATTGCAAGGGATCTCCTCGTGCAGGGAGGAAGAGGAAACATTGTTGGGACTGAATGAAATGATAGGAACAGGGAGAGTTGAAGGTGCTGCAGAATGTGAGAGTGTTATGGATAGTGGCAAGAGCCTGAAAGATGTTACAAAGGCAAGATGAATTGTTGCAGCTGGAGGTGTTTGCAGTGGAAGGGGAGGAAACATGAACTTCTTTTTTTTTAAACTCATTCATGGCAAGAGGATGTCTCTGGCTGGTCCAGCAATTATTGCCCAACACGAATTGTCAGAGCACAGGTCACAGCCAGCCATATTTCTGTGGGTGTGCAGTCACGTCAGCCAGACCAGCCAAGAATGTCAAGTGTCCTTCCTTAAAGGACAGAAGTGAATCAGAGGAGTTTTTTCCTGATAATCATCAATGCTCTCATGGTGGCGTCATCTATGTCCAGTGCAGCCACAGAATGACATCCCAATTCGTGTTCCCCATGCTCTGACCAATGAAGGCAAGTCTGTGAAATGCCACCTTCACCACCCGATTTCCCTATGATGCCACTTTCATGTCCGTATGTACTTGTACCCCAAGTCTCTCTGTTGGACAGCACTACACTGGGAACTACCATTTGCTGTTTACGTCCTGCCCTGATTTGGCTTTCCATGATGTAATATCTCATATTTATCTATCTAAACCACCATCTGTCATTCCTCATCCCACTGGCCCAGTTGATCAAGATCCTGCTGTCCTCTTAGATACCCATCTTCACTGTCCACCACACCAATTTTACTGTCACCTCCAAACTTACTAACCATGACTCAGATCTTCTCATTCAAATTGTTAATAGAAATGCCACACAGCAGTTAATCGAGCACTGAGCCTTTCGGCACTGACCTCCAGTCAGAACAAACCTCTATCAGCACCCACTGTTTCCCACCATCAAGCCTATTTTGTAGCCAGTTGGCAACCTCTCCTGGGAACCCATGTGATCTAACCTCATTAAGCAAGCTACCATGCAGAACCTTGTTGAAGGCCTTGCTAAGAGCCACGTACCACTCTGCCTTCATCCATCTCCTGGCTACCTCCTCAAATTATACGAATCAAGTTTCTGAGACACACTTTTCCACGCACAAAGCTGTGCTGACTATCCCTGATCAATCCTTGCCTTTCCAAATGCATGAATATCTCGTCTCTCAGAACCTTCTCCAACAGGCTTTCTTAGCTATGCAATCTGTTCTGACTTCGGCCTGATCCCTGATTCAAGTTCTTGGTGTTCCCATGCATTAACTGATCTTGCCTTTCTTGCTGTTAGTTATCCTGTGTTTTGAGAGCCTTGATAAATGGATGCATGACTTGAGGAGCAGAACATCCTACTGGTGTCACTAGTTCTTATGGATTTATGAGAATCAAGGGGCAACTTTCCATTGACTTGAGACATGACCTGGCCCACAGGAAGATGATTGTACGTTTTGGAAGTCAGTTTTTTGAGCTTCAGGATTTCACTGCAGGAGCTCCTCAGCGGGATTTGTTATGCCCGAAATTCTTTACCTGCTTCAATGCACTTCCCTCCATCATAAGATCAGGATTGGGGGTGTTTGCAGATGATAGTTCAATATTCAGCAGCATTTGCAACTCATCACTGAAGCAGTCCATGTCCCAATGCAATAAGATCTAGGCTCCATGCGGGCTTGGGCTAACATGCAAAGCACATTTGTACCACACAAATATCAGACAATGACCATCATGAACATGGGGAGTCTCACCATGAACATTTGGCATTACCATTGCTGAATCCTTTACCATTTTTTTCCATTGAAATAAGGGCCAATATTCAATTTGTCTTCCAGGTTACTTGCTGCACCTACGTGCCAGCTTTGTGTTTCACGTAGAAGGATCCCAATTCCCTTCGTGTTGCATCTTCCTGTAAGTTTTGCTGCAGAGGTTACAACAGCAGATCAGAAGCTAGGAATCATGCTGCTTTTAAATGTTACCCTGTATCACCAATAACCTGCTCAGTGACACAGAGTTTGGGTTCTGCCAGGGTCACTCAGCTCCTGGCCTCCCTACAGGTTTGGTTCAACGTACACAAATGAGCTGAATTCCTGAAGTTAGGTGAGAGTGACAGCCTTTGACATCAAAGCTGCATTTGACCATGAGAGCAGCATCAAGGCGCCCGTCAAAACTGGAATCAATAGGTATCGAGTGCAAACTCTCTGGTGATTTGAGTAATACATGGCACATCAGAAGATAATGGTGGCTGTTGGAGATGAATCATCACAGCTTCTGGACACCTCTGCAGGAGCTGCTCAGGGTAGTGTCTTCAGCCCAACCATTTTCATCTGCTTCATTAATGACGTTCCCTCCACCTTAAAGTCAGAGGTAACCATGTTCGCCGATGATTACACAATACTCAGCACTATTCACAAATCCTCAGTCACTGAAGTGGTCGTGCCCAAATGCAACAAGATGTGGACAATATTCAGGCATGGGTTGACGAGTGGCAAGTAACATTTGCGCCACGTAATAGCCAGGCCGTGGCCTTCACCAATAACAGCCAATCTCACCACAACCCCATGAATTCAATGGTGTTACCATGACTAAAGCCCCACTATTATCCTCAGAGTTCCAATTAATCAAAAACTCAACTGGGCTCACCAGATCAACACACTGGCTACAAAAACAAGTCATAGGCTAGGAATACTGCAATGATTAACTCACCTTCTGAATCCCATAAACTTGTTCATCATTTACAAGGCACAGGTCAGGAGTGTGATCGAATATGCCTCACTTTCCTGGAGGAGTGCATCAATACTCAGGTTTGACACCACCCAGGAAAAAGCAGCCAGTTTTATTGGTACAACATTCATAAGGATCCACTCCCTCCACAACTGACGCTCAATAACAGCAGTGTGTGTAATATCTACAAGAGGCACTGCAAAAAAAAATCAAAGATCCACAGGCAGCACAGACCGACAACCACTTCCATCTCAGAAGACAAGGGCAGCATACATATGTGAACACCATCAACATCCAATTTCCCCTCCAAGCCACTCATTATCCTGACTTGGAAATATATCACCGTTATTTCACTGTCAATGGGTCACAAACCTGGAACTCACTCTTTAATGGCATTGTGGGTCAACACACAGCAGGTGGACTGCAGCGGTTCAAGAAGTCAGCTCACCACCTTCTTAAAGGCAACTACGGACAGACAAACAATAAATACTGGCCAGTCAGTAATGTGCACTTCCCACAAAAAGTGAATAAAAAACATTCCAATGCCTAGCCACAATGTACAAGGCTCAAGTTAGGCATGTGATGGAATACACCCTACTTAGCCAAAGGAGTGCAGCTCCAACAGTACTCTGCCAGTTTGACAGAATCAACTACCAAGCAGCCCACTTCATTCATCCCGATCCGCAGTGATGCACTCCCTCTGTCTCCAAAACCCACCAGCAGGGGTGAGTGCAATCACCATCCTTCGACAGCACTTTCCACACACATTAACACTTATATGTGGACAGAAAAGGGAGGCATTTTGGTAAGAGTGAACATAATTCAGTGCAGTGTAATATAATTTACTGAAAAACAAAAGCAAAGATGGACTAAGAGGTAGATTTTAAACTTGAGTAAATCCAATTTTACTTCTCTAAGATGAGATTTACTCAATGTGAACTGGAAGCAGCAACGAGCAGATAAATCCACATCAGAGCAGTGGCAGGTATCCAGTTAGGAAAGTAACGCAGTTTCAAGAAAATGCAAAGTAAAAAGAGGCAAGCTCCTAAATCCAGAGATCCCTGAAAGTCCAGGAGACTTTCAGGCAGAAAAAGAAACTGGATGTGAGTTTGCTCGCTGAGCTGGAAGGTTCGTTTTTCAGACGTTTCGTTACCATTCTAGGTAACATCATCAGTGAGCCTCCAATGAAGGCTTCATCAAGAAACATCAAGGTGATATTTGAGATTTTTTTTCCGATACAGGAAATGAAAATAAAAGTAAAGTAAGGATTAACAAAAAAAGAGATACTCCAGGTAAATTATGTGTAGATTGAAATGTAAAGAGGGCTCAACAACATGGGCTACAATGAACAACTTGAGAGAATCATCCAAGAAAATCAGACTCTTTTCAATGTTTCAAGCAGATATAAGGATTTAGGAACACGAAACCTGGTTATTGGCACATGGTGGTAAGAATGGCATGATTTGGGAACTTTGAGCCACAAGATAAATCATGAGCTTAGTCAGAAAGAAAAACGAGGCATATATAAGATTTCAGGAACTGAAGGCAGACAGAGCCCTCAAAAATATAAAGAAAACAGGAAAGTCTTGGGAGGTATAAAACGGGCCATGAAATATCTTTGCCAGACCTGGATTAAGGAAAATCCCAAACCAGTTTACAGAATAGAAAGAACAAGAGATTAGGGAGGGAAAGGTTACATCCACTCAAGGACAAAGAAGGGAATTTATGCATGGAGGTAGATGAAGCGGGTGAAATCTTTGAAGAATACTTGCATTGGTATTGTCGGAGGAGAAGGATATGATGGATGGTCAGTCGAGAAAAGGGGTGCCTTGACGTTCAAGAGCATTTCAATATTTAAAAAGAAAAGGTGGTGTGCTGGGTGATCTGAAAAGCATTCCGGTAGAAAAGTCTGAGATCCTGAGGGAATTAATCACAGAATCTGAGGGAATAATTTGCTGGGGCCTGATACAAAATCTTTGTGTCCTCTTTAGTTAAGGATAGGTATTAGAGTATTGGAGAATAGCCAATGTTGTTCCTTTAAGGGCAACGAGGATAATCCAGAAAATTACAGACCTGTGAACCAGAGGTCAGTTGTTGGGAAATTATTGGAGAAGGCTCTTTGGGATAGAAATGTATTTATTTTTGGAAAACGTGGACTTGTTAACAATAGGCAGCGTGGCTTTGTGCACGGTAAGTCATGTCTCACAGACTTGATTGAATATTTTGAGTAAGGGACGAAAGATGACTTATGAGATCATGGGGCTGGGTGGTGTCCATATGGATGTTTTCAAGACGTTTGATAAGGTTCCTCATCGCATGATAACACAGAATGTGAAGTCAAGTGGATCTGCGGTGAGCTGTTAAGATGGATACAGAACTGGCTTGGTCATAGTGTGCTGGAACAGTGTTTTTTTTTTAAACGGGAGGTGTGTTTGTTGCAGAGATTGGTGCTGAGACAGGTGCTCTTTGTAAAATAGCTAAATGACCTGGTGAAGAATGTAAATAGCCTGATCAGCAGTTTTCTGGTCGACTCAAAGATTGTGGACAATGGATCGTGGGGACAATTACCAAAAGGATAAAGCAGGACAGAGATAGGCTGGAAACCTAGATGGTGAAAAGGCAGACGTGATTCCATCTGGACAAGTGCAAGGTAATGCATTTTGGAAGACCGAATGCAGAAGTGGACGATACAGTGAATGGAAGAAATCTTGGTAACAGCAATAAGCAAAGGGATCCAGGTAGACAGGTCCGTTGTTCCCCAAAAGTGGCAACACAACTGGACATTGTGGTCAAAAAGCATATTTCATGCTTGTATACATCAGGGCACACAGTACAAAAAAAAAGTCACGTTGCAGATGTATATAAATTTAGTTTGGACACATTTGCCAGCAGAAGGATGTACATATGTTGGAGAGGGTATCAAAATGGGTTACCAGGATGCTGTTTGGCTTGAAGAGTATTAGGCACTTTGGATGCAGTCACAGACATGAGGAGTGTTGAGGCAACTGGTGGAGGCTGCACAGGTAACAACATTTCCAACGGCTAGTGCGGCGGCTCAAGGCAGAAGTTCACCACCACCTTCTCAGGGGCAAATCAAAATCTACAATAAATGCTGGCACAGACAGCAATGCCCACATCCCATGAATGAACGAATGAAATAAAGCTCTCCAAGCAGCAATGAGGTCACGCAGCAAGTCACTTCCCACAGTACTTCACAAACCAGGAAGAACAGGAGCAACAGTTGCACGGGATCACCAGTATTTCCAAGGTCGCCTCCAAGCCACGCTCCATCCTAACATTACAGTGCCTGTCCCTGCACAGAAAGGATTGCAGTAGGTCACGAAGGCAGCACAACACCACCTTAGAGATGGGAAATAAACGATGGCCCAGCCAGTGATGTCTTCATCTCATAAATAATCTTTTAAATCATTTCAAAAATAGTGAAACTCACAGACTGTTCACGCCCCCCGACATTGCTTCCTCATACAAATCACCTTGCCATCCAGTTTTGTCACACAAGAACATAGCCATTAGAGCTGATACAATGTGGAGCTGAAGGAACACAGAAGGTCAGACAGTATCTAGAGAAGCAGGTTATTTGATGTTTCGGGTTGAGACCCTTCCTGATCCTCTGATGCTGCTTGACCTGTAGTGTTCCTCCAGCCCCACATTGTATCGAATCTGACTTCCAGCAAATGTTGTTCTTGCTATCTTCTAGTCCACAGAAACATCAATTTTCGCTCACCCAACAAATTCATTGATTCAATTTGTGAGTTGTTGAGGGTCCAGCACAAATCCATTTATTTCCACGCAGTTTTCCGTCTGGTAAAGAATTTACAATCCTTGCCATTACATTCCCCCCAAGCCCACATGTGCCAATTTTCCCTATCCACCTCTTCAGTGGCCACGTTTTCAAAGGTTTCTGAAAATTCAAACAAATAATTCCTCTCCTTCGATCTATTATGTTTCTAGTCAGAAAATTGACAAATCCAATAGGGTCCGTCCATCAAAATTTGCCTTTCATAACAACATTCTTGGCACGGATGGTGGGCTGGCTGAAACAGAGACTGGGTGAAAGGGATATTTTCAAGGATGGCAACCAGTGATGAGTAGAGTTCCGCAGCATTCGGTGTTGGGGCCACAAGTGCACATGTTATATCTTAGCAGTCTGGATGAACAAAGTGAGGGTATTGTTGCTAATGTTGTGTCATCGGCTAGAAGAGGTGGAGAGACAGGAGGTGCTGAGGAAAAGGGAAGGCTGTAGAAAGACAGGTACCAGAATGGGAAACAAAGTGGCAGATGGAATGCAGCGAGGGAAATTGTGAGTCCATGAACTTTGGTAGAAAGAATCGAGGTGCAGACTATTTTCTAAATGGTAAGAAATCTGAAGCACAAGGGTCTTGGAACCCTGGCTCTGTATACTCTTCAGTTGAACGTAGTGGATCAGTTTGAATCAAAAAGACATCAGAAATGTTAGCACTTGTTTCCAGAGAAAAGCAGAAATGTACTGCTCAAGCTCCAAAAAGCTCGGCTCAGACAGCCGATGGAACATTGTGAGCAGTTTTGGGACCCAGACCGAAGGAAGGCTGTGCTTCTCTTGGAGGGAGGACAGAAACGGTTTACAAGAAAGATGCTATGGATGAGGTGGTTGTGCAATGAGGAAGAATTAAGTCTGGGTCTGTATTTGACGATGCTTCGATGGAGGAGGCAGCGTTTCATTAAAACTGACAGAATACAGAGGGGTGTGGAGAGAGTGGAAGTGGAGAAGATGTTTCCATTGGTTGGAGAGGCTAGGGCAGAGCCTCCGTGTGAAGGCACAACCCTTCAGAGCTGAGGTGTGGAGGAATTTCGTCAGCCAGAGGGTGGTGAATCTGTGCATTGCCACAGAGGGCTGTGGAGGCGACATCACTGACTGACTTGAAGACAGAGAAAGGTAGGCTCCTGATGAATAAGGGGATCAAGCTCCAAGGGGATCATGGCAAGAGAACGGGGCTGAGATCGATATAAGCCACAATCAAATGGTGGAGCAGACTCGATGGAATGAATGTGCTTACTCCACTCCCATAATTTATACTTCTTTGGTCTATGCTTCACCTATTGATTTCCAAGTGTGCAGTTGTCATTTCTATTCCATCCCTTTCCTGATTATTACTGTCACCTCTTGGTTTCACATTGATTGCAACTTAGGATTCCTTATGTATAAAACTCGAAAGGTTGCATTCAGGTTCAGCAAGTCATAGAGAAGGTCAATCGAATGCTGGAATTTCAAAGCGAATAGAGAATGGAAATAAGGAAGTTTTCAAAAACTCTAGAATGCACTACTTGGCCCACCCCAAACCCCACCTCTTCCTCCATTACATTCATGACTGTATCGGCGCCACCTCTTGCTCCCCAGAGGAGCTCGAACAGTTCATCCACTTCACCAACACCTTCCACCCCAACCTTCAGTTCACCTGGGCCATCTCCAGCACATCCCTCACCTTCCTGGACCTCTCAGTCTCCATCTCAGGCAACCAGCTTGTAACTGATGTCCATTTCAAGACCACCGACTCCCACAGCTACCTAGAATACACCTCCTCCCACCCACCCTCCTGCAAAAATTCCATCCCCTTTTCCCAATTCTTCCACCTCCGCCGCATCTGTTCCCACGATGAGGAATTACACTCGCGCACATCCCAGATATCCAAGTTCTTCAAGGACCGCAACGTTCCCCCAACAGTGGTCTAGAACGCCCTTGACCGCGTCTCCCGCATTTCCCGCAACACATCCCTCACACCCCGCCCCCGCCACAACCACCCAAAGAGGATCCCCCTCATTCTCACACACCACCCCACCAACCTCCGGATACAACGCATCATCCTCTGACACTTCCGCCATTTACAATCCGACCCCACCACCCAAGACATTTTTCCATCCCCACCCCTGTCTGCTTTCCAGAGACACAACTCTCTCCGTGACTCCCTTGTTCGCTCCACACTGCCCTCCAACCCCATCACACCCGGCACCTTCCCCTGCAACCGCAGGAAATGCTACACTTGCCCCCACACCTCCTCCCTCACCCCATCCCAGGCCCCAAGATGACTTTCCACATTAAGCAGAGGTTCACCTGCACATCTGCCAATGTGGTATACTGCATCCACTGTACCCGGTGTGGCTTCCTCTACATTGGGGAAACCAAGCGGAGGCTTGGGGACCGCTTTGCAGAACACCTCCGCTCAGTTCGCAACAAACAACTGCACCTCCCAGTTGCAAACCATGTCCACTCCCCCTCCCATTCTTCAGATGACATATCCATCATGGGCCTCCTGCAGTGCCACAATGAGGCCACCCGAATGTTGCAGGAACAGCAACTCATATTCCGCTTGGGGACCCTGCAGCCCAATGGTATCAATGTGGACTTCACCAGCTTCAAAATCTCCCCTTCCCCCACCGCATCCAAAAGCCAGCCCAGCTCGTCCCGTCCCCCCACTGCACCATACAACCAGCCCAGCTCTTCCCCTCCACCCACGACATTCCAAAACCAGTCCAACCCGTCTCTGCCTCCCTAACCTGTTCTTCCTCTCAGCCATCCCTTCCTCCCACCCCAAGCCGCACCTCCATCTCCCACCTACTAACCTCATCCCACCTCCTTGACCTGTCCGTCTTCCCTGGACTGACCTGTCCCCTTCCTACCTCCCCACCTATGCTCTCCTCTCCACCTATCTTCTTTTCTCTCCAACTTCGGTCCGCCTCCCCCTCTCTCCCTATTTATTCCAGAACCTTCAAACCCATCCCCCTCTCTGATGAAGGGTCTAGGCCCAAAACGTCAGCTTTTGGGCTCCTGAGATGTTGCTGCGCCTGCTATGTTCATCCAGCCTCACATTTTATTATCTTGGATTCTCCAGCATCTGCAGTTCCCATTATTACCAAGAATACTGTGATCAGTATTGCCTCTATGCAGGGAGAATAAACATTCTTGCCCGAGAGGCGGTCCACAGAAGAATCGGTAGATTGATCCTCTTTATTTAGAGATTTTCATGAGAAGACATGGAAAAGTTTGAACTTGAACTCTTTAGAATTTAGAATAAAATGTAAATCTATTGATACATTGAAGACTCTTTAGGGTTTTTACAGGGTCAGTGCAAAGAATTTGGCTCCCCTTACGTGAGAATCTAGAAATGGAGGTAACATAAATCACAGGAAGGTCTCACTCATTCAAGGAGATGAGGAAGAATTTTTCCAATCAGAGGGTAGACAATCTGTTAATCCCTCTCTGGAGACGGCTGTTGAAGCTGGAATAACTGCAGAGATAGTCAGGTTTTTAAATCAATGAGGGAATCAGGGTCACTTTGAAAAAGCATGAAAGTAGACATGAGGATTATCAGAGCAGCAACGATCGCATTCAATGGTGGACCAGGCAAAGCAGGCTAATTGGCTGTCTTCCCTACAACGTCTCATCTCTTAAATAGATCAGAGTTAAATGCAATGTTATCTGTTCACTTCACTTTGCGCAATCATTCCACCTGCCTTGTTGCAAATGTGGAGAGACTTTCAGCGAGAGTGGGCTAAAAGTGATGGAATGCGGTTGCAGAGATAGACAGATATTCAGTGACTGCAGAATCTTACCGTATTACAGACTGTTGTACATTTGGTGGAGACTGTTATTGGCAGAAAAGGGATTCAGGGATGGTGAGGGATGTGCAGGCGAGCATTCAGAAAAAAAATCAAGGATGCTGCACAATGAAGGAGAGTTGTGACATTTGGAAACTATTAAAGAAATATGGGCGAACAGATTGAGATGGAGAACCTTGGACCAAGAGACAGAGAAAGAGATTGCAGACACCTGAAGGAGTTACCACATGTAAAGATGGCTCTAAGGCCTGAAGGGAGCTACCCAGAAAGGGAAGGATGTAGGGACAAGAGGCAGTTACGTGGATAGGGAGACTGCGAGTGGAAGGTGAGTTTGGGGAGGAATGTAGGCACTAGAGAAGCCTGCAGATAGGGGCAAAATCATAGACACTGGAGAATGTTATAGAGTTGGGGAGATTTGAGATCACTGAAGATTGTTCATGGGGGAAGGTCACTCATCTCAATGCACATGGATAAGGAGAGCCACCAATTCTACTGTGACCACACCAAAATCCTGGGACAAGCAAAGTAGAGACAGACATGGGATTTCTTGGCAGGAGAATACAACGGCGCTTCATCAGACGCTGCACTGATGATGTTACCCAACCACAACATGAGCTACAAATCTAATCCAAAACCTTAGGGATGGTTTCATCGATGGTGAGGGCTTAGGACCATGAGGAAAGTTAACAAGGTAGGCAGGATTGTTGGGTATGGACAAGATTACGTAGACAGGGATGACTCGAGGGACTGGGGAGAGGTTTTTCTTTCCACAGATAAGAAGGGTTGTTACAGCTGGTGAAGGTTAAACAGATGGGGAGTGACTTTAAGAGTGAGGGCGAATACGCAGGCATGGAGGTGAAGGAGGTTAGAAATAGAGGCAGCTGGAGATGGATACAGGAGTCAAGAAGATGTTACAGATCCATTGACGATTTCAATGACCTCAGGAGGATACAGAAGTAGAAAAGGCTAGTCATGACTGAAGGAGGCACGAAGAGGGAACACCATAGTGATGGGACAATATCACAGTGATAGAGGAGATTGTCGAGTGTGGATGAGATTGCAGACGTCGGGAGGGTTAAAATAACTTCAGAACGCTGTACAAAGGGAGGCTTGCGGGGATTGAAGCGGTTTACAAAGGCAGGAAAGGCGATAGGAGCTGGGGAATTTCATGGAAATGTGGAGGTCTGTAGGAATGTTCAATGGTGACAGAGGTCATGAGCTGATGTAGGACGGGAGGTAGGAGTGTTCCAGGGATTTGAGATGGTACAGCGATATCATGTGTTGTAGGGGCTGGGGACATTCCAGAGTCAAGGTGGACTGTAGGTACTGGACAAGATGACAGATATAAGAGACAGTAGGAACTGCAGACGCTGGAGAACCTGAGATAACAAGGTATACAGCTGGATGAACACAGCAAGCCAAGCAGAAGGACAGACTAGGCCCAAAATGTTAGATTTCCTGCTCCTCATTTGCTGCTTAGTTTGCTGTGTTCTCCCAGCTCTGCACCTTATCATCTTCCGACAGTTATAAGGATTGTTGTAGTGGCTACAGGAGAAGGAGGAGAATACCGAGATTGGGCATGTTATCAAGACTGCAGCAATTTGCAAAGATGAACAGGGTGATCAGAATTGGGGTAGTTTTCAAATATACTGAGGGATTTCAGGGAGGACAGGAGGTTACAGAGATACCAACTGTTGAGGAGCCAGAAGGATTCAAAGCAATTGCGCAGATGAGTTGGAACAAAGAATCTGCCAACTTGCTGCATGACTAGGACACAACAATAGAGGCAATGTTGGAGTGGGAACACCGAACTGAAAGATCCCAGGCTTCAATACCACCCTCTTGAGAGAGGCCTGCTTTAACCTCTGCTGTACTCATCCTCACTGAGACAGTACAGGCCGAGATTGATAACTATGAATTTTTTATGCTGTCCTGGGAAGGCTCAGTACAATTGAGGTGAATGTAGGGTGGTGCTCGAGTCTGGGGTCTTTCTGTATTGTGCTACAACTTCGGCACTGTATGTCCATCATGTCTTATGGGTTCATGTTTTCAGCAGTCTCATCGGTTTGCTGTGAGAGATTCGTTGAAGGCTCCAGGCCTCCCTGCCATTTGTGTCTCCAGCTGACGAATTGACTTCCATGTGGTGATGGACGAGACTGGAGTTGGGAATTCTGAGAGTCAGGAACTTCTTGAGTAGCTGCCAAAGACAGAAACATAGACAGACTGAGAAATTATCCTGATCCAGTGAGAACGACACATGTAGATTGGCAGTGAGGTCTGCAGAGATCTGGAGAATCCCAGTCTCTGGCCTCTGCTGCCACATCTCTGGATTGGAGAATTCTGCTGGCTCAGGATCTCACAGTAGCTGCAAAAGGTGCAGTCAGAGGCAAGAAGTAAATCCACACAGTGACCGATACCACATGAAGAGATACTGGGCGATATCACCAGGAAGGTGTTAGGATCACACAGTGGTTAGGAAGAAGGGGTTTTAATTTACTCTGCACTGGTGTCAGTACTCAGGGATAGGCGAGCTCGAAGTGGGACAAGCGATGGCCAACTATCACTACACTATTACACCAGAAACCAATAACAATGTTATAAATACTCATCTGATTACCTTATATCCTTTAAGGAATTGTCTCTGCGCATGTGGTCTGATTGACATGTGACTCCAGACCCAGAGCCACGTACATGACACGTACCTCCTTCTGTACAATGTACGTCCCTCTGAAATGGCCCAGCAAGGCTCTCGGTTCAAAGACAGCTTGGGCGGGGGTGTGTGTGTGTGTGTGTGTGTGCGCAATAAACACTGGCCAGCCAGAGACACCCACATCCCACGAGTGAATAAATAATCAAGTAAACCGTGCTGGGACCTGAGTCCTGGCTGATCAGATCAGGAGGTTTATGGACAAGTCTTTGAACTGACAGAGAGGGTGCAAAGACAGGTTACACATGAAAGGAGATTTCCAAATCTAACCATTCAAGGCAAAGCTTGGGGACAGCATTGTGATGTGGCTGAAGACAAGCACAAAGGAGCAGGAAGGGGAAAGAGCTTCACTGAAGCTGCACATGTGTGAAAAGGTGTGTGACAAGAAATCATGGTAAAAAGTAAATTGTAGCACAGGCACAACTGATGAATTAAACTGCATTTATTTCAATGCAATGGGCCCGACAGGTAAAGCAGATAAATTCAGGGCACAAATGGGAACATGGGACTGGGATATCAAAGGTATTGCAGGAACGCAGCCGAGGGAGAGAAAGATGAGCAGATCAATGTCCCAGGGTACAGACATGACAGAAAAGGAGAGTAGCCAGAGGCAAGATAGGAAGGGAGAGGTATTTTAGAATGGGGAAAACATGACTGCAGTGTTCATAGATAACATTGCTGAGGTTCGCCCAGTGAAGCAATATTAGTGGAACTGAGAAATAAGATTGAGTACACTTGTACTACAGGACAGCCCTAAGTCGGTGATTGACTGGGGAGCATATATGTTGGGAGGTCTTAGATATCTGTAATAATAATAGGTATGTAATCTTCAGGGATTCTAATTTTCCAAATGTAGGCTGGTACTGCCATGGTGTTAAGCACTTTGATGGCAAGAATTTGTAAAGTATGTTAAAAAAATCTGCCATCATTACCTGGTCAGGCCTACATATGACTTCAGACCCACAGGAACTTAGTTGACTCACAATTATCCTCTGAAATGGAATGGCAAGCCATTCAGTTCAAGGGCATCCAGGGGTGGGCAATAAATGCCAACCAGCCAGAGACGCCCACATCTCATGAGTGAATAACTGGAACTGTTCTGGCACTAGTGTCCTGGACAATCAAGGCGGTAGGTCTATGGACAGGCCTGTAAACTGAGAGAGGGGAAGCTGGGACAGGGCTCAGGTGAAAGGAGATTTCTCAATCCAAACACAAAATGTGAAGTGTTGGAACAGCACGGCGATGTCACTTAAGACAAGCAGAAATTGACAGGAAGCAACAGAGTTTCACAAAAACTGTACATGAATGAACGAGTTTGTGGCAGGAAATTTTGGTTTAAAAAGTACATTATAATGTTCCTTTTTGGCCTTGACAAAGTACATGCAGTAAGATAGTGACATTTGAAGAGGAGCTCGGAGATTGTTTTTGTCAGTGTTTCTTTGAATAACATGTTGTGCAACAGGCTACAGATGTAACTATCCCAGATCGACCGTTGTGGAATGAAACTGAGTGAATGAGTAATGTCACACCGGAGATCTTCAGGGAAATTATGGAAAAGTGGAATTCAAAGACATTATGAAGTTTTGAAGTGATAACACAAATTACAAACTACAATCAGGAACAGAAGTGAGGCCAATTACAGCAGTTTGAGGGGGGAACTGACCAAGTTAAACAGGGTAAATAGACTGAAATATATGGCTGTAAATGAACAGTGAAAAACGCTTGAAGGAACTGTGTAAAATATTCAATAAAAGGATATTCCATTCAAACAGACACACCATCAGCAAGAAATTTCTGTGTATCTCACTTCGGGCATCAAGTATAACATTCAATTAAGAAAGGCTTAGA
This sequence comes from Stegostoma tigrinum, assembly GCF_030684315.1. Classification (NCBI taxonomy): domain Eukaryota; kingdom Metazoa; phylum Chordata; class Chondrichthyes; order Orectolobiformes; family Stegostomatidae; genus Stegostoma; species Stegostoma tigrinum. Next base: position 41,359 of record NW_026728343.1, read on the forward strand.
AGACAACCAAACAATACCTAACAATTCTCAAGAGAAAGAATGTGCTTCAGAGAATGACAGCGGACTACCAAAGTATAGAAGTAGGTCTTAAACAGATTGCAAGGGGCCTCCTCGCTGGAGGAATGTGGTAGGAAAAGGTATCATTTTTGAAGTTCCATGAGATGATAGGAACACAGACTGTTGAAGGCGGTGAGCGCATTACAGAGAGTGGCAAGAACCTGAACGATGTCACAAAGCCAGTACGAATTGCTGCAGTGTTTACAGAGGGTGCGGAGAGAAATATACACTTTTATTTCTTCAGTCGTGGGACTTGGGCATCACAGGATGGGCCAGCATCCAGTGCCAATTGCTGACTGCCTTGAGCAATTGTTAAGGGACAGTTATTTCATTATCGATCTGGAGACATATGTCAGCCAGGCCTCGTCAGATCCCACTCCCTCAAGGGCATTCATGAATGTGTGGAGGGTTTTTTTTTAAAAAAAACAGATGATCAACAATGGACACAACCATGTCTGATTATTTTATTGAATTCTAACTCCACGATCTGCCACAGAGGGATTTGAAACCAGGTCACCAGAACATTAACTGCGTCTCCAAATTAACAGCCCATTGGTAATATCTTGAGACGGTGGCCGGCTCCATCACGGAGTTGGTTGAAGAGATTTGTAGTGTTACCGAACATAGTGACCATTACAACTACAGAGCACATTGTGTAGTCCAAAACAGACTTCAGAGATGAAAAGTGAGAAAGGGGTATGAGGTAAACAAGAGACCAACAGAGCATGAAGTGATTAAACAGATTTGATATTGTGAGGAGATGTCAGAACAGGAGGATGCTGGAGCTTCTGGGCAGTTACAGACATAAGGAATGCTGTAGGGACTGGACGAAGACACAGTAGTAAGGGAGCATATTGTTGTCTGAGGAACACATGCCAACACACACGCACAACTGAACATTCACTGATCACACAAAGGCCACACACACCAATAATCACAATAAAGATCATCTCTAAGTTCATGTCAATTGTGTGATATTATTACTCAAAACTCCACAAGATAAAAACCTTCTTTCCACACAAGATTGACTATTTACAAATCATTTGATTAAAATTAAATCATAGATAACTGACCATTTCAAGTCCACAGGATAAGTAAAGCTCCACACAGATCATTGACAATTTGTAATTCACAACATATGAAAATGCAGTCCACACAGAATTACCTATTTGCAGTTCAGGAAGGATGGGGAGGCTTCAAAGGGGAGGGAAAAAGAGGTTAACCAGGACGTTACATGGGTGAGAGTGTGTTAGCTTTTGGAACAGGGTGGGCAGACGTAGATGGCTTCTGCTCGAGCGTCAGTGGCTGAGGGGGGGCAACTTGTTGAAATATATAAAACTGAGAAGCACGGACAGAGTGAATAATCGGAGTCTCTTCCCTCAGGTGAAAATGTCAAAGACAACGGGTCATAAATTTAAGCTGAGAGAGGAAGTTTAAAGCAGACATGAGAGTTTTTACACAGAGGTCAGTAAGTGTCTGGAACAGTGGTTGAAGCAGAGACGAGAGCAATGTTTAAGAGGCACTTAAACTGATACATCAATGGGCAGGGAAGAGGGGGGTTTGGATCACATGCAGTCACAAAGCGTTAGTTTAAACCAACATCATGGTCATCACAGACATGGTGGGCTGAAGGACCTATTCTTATGAAGGACCTATGTTTTATGCCCTAACAGGCGAAATTAAAGATCTAAAATTAAACAAAGAACTGCAAAACATGAAGATCTGAAACAGAACAGAAATTGGTGGACAAAGCACATGGGTTGGCAGCATCTGCGCCGAGAATGGAGTTCTTCAGAAATGAAAGAGACGCGCAGATGCACACGTGCACAGACATGTCTAACCATTGAAGAAAAACAAATAACCCAGTTCCCCACAGAGAAATTAAAACCAGCTCTGCACACTCAACTTCCCAGAGTCCACAAGGTCAGTTGCAGCTTTCAGACAGAAATGACCGCAGGCCACAGAATAAAAACAAGCAGCGTCTAGGCCCAAAACGTCAGCTTTTGTGCTCCTGAGATGCTGCTTGGACTGCTGTGTTTGTCCAGCTTCACACTTTGTTATGTTGGATTCTCCAGCATCTGCAGTTCCCATTATCACATCTACACACAGAACTGACCATTTACAATCTATATTATTAACCAACGCCATACACAAAACTACCTGCTCACAGTCTGCCAGATAAATAAAGCATTCCAGACAGTATTGATCATTCTCAGGTCAGGGGTTGACAACAAGCTCAAGTGATAGAACATAGAACATAGAACAGTACAGCACAGAACAGGCCCTCGAGCCCACAATGTTGTGCCGATCATTGATCCTCATGTGTGCACCCTCAAATTTCTGTGATCATATGCATGTCCAGCAGTCTCTTAAATGACCCCAATGGCCTTGCTTCCACAACTGCTGCTGGCAACGCATTCCATGCTCTCACAACTCTCCGTGTAAAGAACCCGCCTCTGACATCCCCTCTATACTTTCCTCCAACCAGCTTAAAACTATGACCCCTCGTGCTAGCCATTTCTGCCCTGGGAAATAGTCTCTGGCTATCAACTCTATCTATGCCTCTCATTATCTTGTATAACTCCATTACGTCCCCTCTCCTCCTCCTTTTCTCCAATGAAAAGAAACTGAGCTCAGTCAACCTCTCTTCATAAGATAAGCCCTCCAGTCCAGGCAGCATCCTGGTAAACCTCCTCTGAACCCTCTCCAAAGCATCCACATCTTTCCTATAATAGAGCGACCAGAACTGGACGCAGTATTCCAAGTGCAGTCTAACCAAAGTTTTATAGAGCTGCAACAAGATCTCACGACTCTTAAACTCAATCCCCCTGTTAATGAAAGCCAAAACACCATATGCTTTCTTAACAACCCTGTCCACTTGGGTGGCCATTTTAAGGGATCTATGTATCTGCACACCAAGATCCCTCTGTTCCTCCACACTGCCAAGAATCCTATCCTGATCGACCTAACCATTCAAAATCCAGGGCTTAAATCCAAACGCATGACACAATTTACCAAACACAAGTTGAAGGTGTAAACCCACTCTCCACTATCGCAGTGTTGGGGAAAACAAACAAAGAAGAAAAAAAAACAAAAAGAAGAAAGCACAAAGAAAATGGTGCTTTTATAGTCTTATGAATGCTGGGGAATGACTGAGAGCTGGCTGGCCATCGGCAATGTACTGAGCAGGAGTAAATAAAGGGTGACTTGGTGATGGCATACCGGCCTCAGTGCAGTTATTTCACATGGATACACACAACATCAGTTTACAACACAGGACTGGCCAACAGCAGCCCACAGGTTGGAAACAACTCCCCACACAGGACTGACCAAATGCAGTCTGCACACACACAAGAGCGAACAATCACAGTCTACAGGACTTGAAAAAAAACACTTGTTCCACTCAGGAAACTAACTTTTGCTCTCCAAATACTTCTTTAAAAAATCACTCCACACTTGAACAACTGCTGACAGTCCACAGAATGAAAACAATCACAGCTGAACATGCAGAGACCCAGGCACTCTCAATCCACAAGAAAATAAAGCACAGGCCCGTATACAGAACTGGCCATTCATCATTCATGGATAAAATAAATCTTCCCAAACATCGATCGAACTGTTATATTGCATTGAAAACAAATTTTAAAAACAACAACATCTCAAAATGCATGCTGTCTAGCTACAGCGCACAGGTCGGAAATGTCAAGGAATACTCTCCATTTGCCTGGATGAATGTAGCTCCAACAATACTCAAGAAGCTTGACACCATCCAGCACAAAGCAGCCTCCTGTTTGCAATGATATTTTCTCACTTCACTTGAAACACACCATGATAGCACTGTCTACAATCCACAACGATCATCAGCAGCAGCACTTCACAAGCCCAAAAGCAACCTGGAAGGAAAACAACAGCATGACACGAGCAGCATTTCCAAGGTCACCTCCAAGCCACACTCCTTCCTACCAGCGCTGTGGCTATCGCTGCACCCAATGGATTGCAGTGGGTCAAGCCAGGCACCTCATAAATAAAAACAGAAGTTGCTGGAAAAGCTCAACATATGTGAAGAGAAACCAAAGTTAATATTGCTTAGAACCACCACCTCCTTGTCCAGGAAGTTAGAGATGGAAAGTAAAGGACGGCCAAGCCATGGATGGCTACATCACATGCGTGAAAAGGCAACAAAACTCAGACTATTCACGTCCTCCTTCATCCTCCGTGCAGCTCACATTCCCATCAATGGTTATGCCATCAACAAACATGGAAACATTGTATTTGATCTGTGCATCTAACTGATCGATAGATATTGTGAATAGCTGGAGCCCAAACATGAACCCTTCCTCAAATTCACAAGGTACAGCCTGCAAACTCAAAAATCAACAATTTATTAGCACGTCCTTTTCTGTCTGTTAAAGGATTCTCAACGCATGCCAGCACATCACCTCCAAGTCCACGTGATCCAAATTTGTTTATTAGCTTCTTTAATGGGAACCTGTTAAAATGCATCTGAAAAGTCAAATAAAGTTTACTTCTCCCACCATTTTTTGGGGGGTATATATATTAGCTCCACGTTTCAATGTCATTATGGAAAGCAATAATTTAGTATGGAAGTTAGTGTCGAAATTTGAGGAATGCCACTTATAAGATTACCTGTATCACTGGGCATTATCACTCTCATTAGACCGGAGCTGGCACATATAGACTAGGGGAGGAACTACTTGCAGTTGAGTCGATGTAACAGTCCCACTTTCCGAATAAAGTGATACAATGAGAATTCAGGGCTAAGGCAGCAAGGTCTAGTCCTGGATAAACATAGCAGGCCAGGCAGCAGCAGAGGAGCATGAAAGCTGTCGTTTCAGGTCTGGACCTTTCTTCAGAAATGGGGGAGGGACACGGGGCTCTGAGATAAATCGAGAGCGGGGGGAGGCGATGATGGATGGTGGATAAAGGAGCAGATAGGTGGAGACAAGATGGACAGGTCAAGGAGGTGGGGATGGAGCCAGTAAAGGTGAGTTCAGATTGGGATTGGGGATACGACTTGGTCAGTTGAGGGAGGACGGACAGGTCACAGAGGCGGGTATGTAGGAGTTGGCTGTGGGGTTTGCTCAGTGAGGTGGGATGAACGGATAGGTGGGATCTGAGATGGAGAGGTCAAGCAAGCGGGGAAGAGCTTGGCTGGTTTTGGGATGCAGTCTGAGGTGGGGGGGGGAGGGGGGGGTGGATTTTGAAACTTGCAAAGTCCACACTGAGATTGTTGGGAGGCAGGGTTCCAAAGCAAAATATGAGGTGCTGTTCCTGCAGCCTTAGGGTGGCATCATTGTGTACAGGATGGTGAGAGTCTCCAACATGTGAAGGTCAGTAAGGAGCAGCAATTAAATGCTTTTGCATGAGTACTGGTGGATAAATTACCAGCGCCCAATGAAATTTGTCCCAAGCTTTTCTAAGAGACAAAGAAGGAGATTGCTGAGGCCTTGCAGGCATATTTAGTCACTTACTGGTCATAGGTGTAGTGCTGAATGACTGCAGGATAATTAATGTGATTCCTTTGTTCACAACGGGCCGCAAATATTGGCCAGGTGACTGCAGAAGAGATAGCCTAACATCAGTAGGAGCGAAATTATTGGAAGAAATTCTGAGGGAAAGGACAAACCAACACTTGCAAAGGAAGAAATTGATTAGGGGTAGTCAGCACGGATTTGGTAAAGAGAGATCCTGTCTGATGAATTCAGTTGAGTTCTTTCAAATTGTGTCTAAAATTATTGATGAGGTCCGTGCCAATTGTATGGTTTGCATGAACCTGAGTGAGGTCCGACATGGAATAGTTCAAAAAGCTAAGAACCCATGGGACTTGAGGTAAGTTGGCAAAACTAGATAAAAAAACTTTTGGACAGGAATTTTTGTAATTGAAAGCCTTTGACCATCAGCAGACCACAGGGATCTGTGCAGGGTCCATTGCTGTTTCTTCTGTACAGTAATGACTTGGTTCTGAAAGCAGAAGGCATCATCAGCAGATGACATGAAAGTTAGGGGTGTCGTCCAGAGTGAGGTGGATGGTCTCAGACAACAGTCTGATATTGATCAGCTGATAAACTGAGCACAGTAATGGACTCCTCTAAATTGGGGAAACCAAGCAGAGGCTTGGGGACCACTATGCAGAATACCTACGCTCAGTTCGCACTGAACTACTGCACCTCCCAGTCACAAACTATTTCAACTCTCCCTCCGATTCCTCAGACGACATGTCCATCCTGGGTCTTCTGCAGTGCCACAACAATTCCATCCGAAGGCTGCAGGAACAATAATTCATATTCCGCTTGGGAACCCTGCAGCTCAAAAGTATCAACTTGGACTTCATAAGCTTCAAAATCTCCTCTTCCTCTAACACATTCCAAAACCAGCCCAGCTCATTCCTGCCTCCCAAACTTGTCCTTCCTCCCACCTCAAGCCCCACACCCCATCTCCTACCTGCAAGCCTCATGCCGCACCCACGACCTGTCCATCCTCCCTGGCCTGACCTGTCTCCTCCCCACCTACCATCTTCGCCGTCAATCTTCTATCCGCCTCCCCCGTCTCCCTGTTTGTTTCAGAACTCCCATCCCTGAAGAAGGGTCCAGGTCTGAAACGTCAGCATTTCTGCTCTTTTGATGCTGCGTTCATTCAGCTCTACACCTTGTTATCTCAGATTCTCCAGCATCTGCAGTTCCTACTGTCTCAGAGAAATGGCAGATGGAATTTGTTTCTGATAAGTGTGAACTAATACGCTGTGGGAGTTACGGTAGGTGAAGGACATACACAATGAACAGCAGGTACAGGCAGAGTACTGAAAAACAAAGGGACCTTGCTACACTCGTCCATAGATCACTGAAGGTGTCAGCACAGATATTCAGGGTGGTGAAGACACCTGAACTGGGGACAGAGGGACCCATGTCCTCGCAAGATGAATTGTTAGAGGTACTCGAAAGGATTTTTCCAGCCAAGCAGGGGTGTTGGACCCAAAACAGCAGAGGTTGGCACAGAAGTTCAAGACAGCAATTTAAATAGACAGCAGGCAACAGCATGGCAAAAATTGAGGTAAAACTTATGAATTAAACTGTATTTATTTCAATGCCATGGCAGATTAACCCAGGGCATGGGGACAGGAAACGTATTACAGAAAAGCCGCTGAGGGAAAGAAAGGACAAGCAGCGCAAAGTAGACAATAGACAATAGACAATAGTTCCAAGGGACCGAAGCATGATGGGAGGACTTTTTTTTAAAAAGTGAAAAAACTCTCTCAAACAATACGTCGACAGCCCAACTGAAGAAGGGCCAAAACCTGACCTCCACGTGCGAAACAAGGTCGGGCAAGGGACTAATGTAGTATCGGGGCGACACTTCGCCAAAATGAACATCATTTTATTAGTTTGAAAATAGCGAGGGAAAAAAGATCGGCCTGGTGCACAAACTAAAGTTATAAACTGGGGCAAGGCCAATTTCGTTGGTATTTGATGGGAATCCTGGGGAGATATTTGCAGGTAAAGGGGCATCTGGCAAGTTGGAAGCTTTCAAAAGTGAGACGTCAGAGCTGTCATGTTCTTGTTAGTGTGATGGACGGTGCTGACAGAAGGAGGAAACACTGAATGGTTCGTGATAATTAGGCTCTGGTCAAGAAAAATGGGACATTGCTGGATCAAATGAATCCCCTGAGGAGTATGGGAGTGTAGGAATAAACTTTATAAAGGAAATGTGGAGAGCAAAAATGGGATATCAGATAACTTTTGTCAATAAGGTTAAGGAGAATCCAAAGAGATTCTACAAGGGTATTAAAGGGCAAAAGAGTGACTGGGAAGAAAATAGGGATTCATACAGATCAATGAGGCCACCGATATGGGCAACCACAGGAGAATGGTGAGATATGAAACAGTATTTCATATCAGTACTTACTGTGGGGAAAGACCAGTAGATTCAGGGGAACAAAGAGTGATACCTTGAAAAGAGTCCATACGAGAGAAGAGTGCTGTTGGGGTCTTAAAAAGTTTGATCAAGTGTATCTGAGGACTTTGGGGGAACCAGGGATGAATTTGTTGGACCCCAAGCAGAGGTATTTCACTCAAGCATAGGAAGCTGCGGGGTGACCTTTTAGAAGTTTATGAATGCCCAAGTAGCATTGATAAGGTGAATAGCCAACATCTTTCCCGCCAGGGGAGGGGAGTCCAAAACTAGAGGTCATAGGTGACAGGAGAGAGGGGAAAGGTTTAAAGGAGACCTGAGAGGTAACATTTGCCACGCAGAGAATGGTGCATATATGGAACAAGCTGCCAGAGGAAGCTCCGACATTGAAACGACATTGGGGCATGTACATAGACAGGAAAGTTTTGAAAGGATATGGGCCAAAAGCAGGAAAATGTGACTTGTTTCGTTCAGGAAACCTGGGCAGCAATGACATGTTGGCCAAAGGGTCTGTTTCCATGCTGTACAACTCTGATTCCAGTTACTGGAGGAGGAGACTACCGAGATGAGGCATGTTGCAGACATTGAAGCAAGCTGTAGGGATTGGGATAGTAGTCAGGACTGGAGTACGATTCAAATATATGGAGGGATTGTAAGGAGGGGAGCTGTTGACAGAAATAGGTGCAGTTATACGAGTTAGAATGTTTGAAGACACTGGTCCACCAGTGTCCACATCGACACAGCCATGGAGGTGGAGCACAGAGCAGAAAGATTAGAGACAGCATTACCACCCTCTTGTGGGAGATTTGCTTTCACTTCTGTCGTGTTGATCCTCACAAAGACAGCACAGGCCTGGAATGATAACTGTGAACTTCCTCTGCTGTCTTCGGAAGGTATAGTGCAAAGAAGCTTAAAGTAGGCTTCCCATGACAGAGTAGTGATCGAATCTGACTCAGTAATTAGAGAAAAAAAATCTGCAATTCTCACTTGGTCAGGCCGACATGTGACGTCAGACCCAAAGGCATGCGGTCGACTCTCAGTTTTCCTCTGAAGTGGCACAGCAAGCCATTCAGTTCAAAGCAGTTAAGGCTGGGTAATAAATGTTCTCCGGGCAGAGACACTCACATCTCATGAGTGAATAAATAATAACTGGAGCCAGTGTCCTGGCCAATCATGTCGGTAGATTTTGTTCCTTTTTGGCATGGACAAAATACATGCAATAAGATAGTGTCAATGGAAGAGGAGGTTAGAGATAATTTGTGTCAGTGTTCCTTTGAATAACACGTTGTGCAACTGACTAGGGATGTAACTGTCCCAGGCCGACCGTTGTTGAATGAAGCTGAGTGAATGAGTAATGTCACACCGAGAGATCCGAAGGGAAATTATGAAAAAGTGAAATTCAAAGAGATTATGAAGTTTTCAAGTGATCACACAAATTACATACAACAATCAGAAACAGAAAGAAGACCAATTACAGCAGTTGGAGAGGGGAACTGGCCAAGTTAAACAGGGTAAAGAGACTGAAATATGTGGCTGTAAATGTACAATGAAAAACGTTTGAAGGAACAGTGTAAAATATTCAAAAACAAGGATATCCCATTGAAACAGACAAAACCTCAGCAAGAAATTCTTAGGAGTATGTTACTCAGGGCATAAATGATCAGATTCAATTAAGAAAGGCATGGAAGACAACCAAAAAATGCCGAACAATTCCGAAGAGAAAGAATGTGTTTCAGAAAATGACAGCAGACTACAAAAGTAGAGAAGTAGGTGTTAGACAGATTGCAAGGGGTCTCCTCGCTGGAAGAATGTGGTAGGAAGTGGAATCTTTGTTGGGGTTCCATAAGATGACAGGAAGAAGGAGTGTTGAAGGTAGTGAGAGTGTTGCAGAGAGTGGGAAGGCCTGAACGAGGTCACAAACCCAGTACGTATTGCTGCAGTGTTTGCAGAGGGTGGGGTGGGAAATAAACCCTTTTACTTCTTCATTTGTCGGACTCGAGTATCACTGGATGGGCTAGTCTTCAGTGCCTATTGCTGATTGCATTGGGCAATTGCTCAGGGACAGAAAAGCGTCAGCCATTTGTTGTGGGTCTGGAGTCACATGTCGGCCAGGCCTGGTCAGATGCCATTCCCTAAAGGGCATTCGTCAATGAGTTGAGTTTTTTTTTAAAGAAAGATGATCGACAATGGACACATCATGACGGATTATTTTTATTGAATTCTAATTCCACAATCTGCCACGGTGGGATTTTACCCCAGGTCTCCAGACATTATCTATGTCTCTGGATTAACAGCCCAGTGATATTGTCATGAGACTGTGGCCGAACCCATAATGGAGTTGGTTGAAGACATATGGAGTGTTACAGAACATGGAGACCATTACAACTGCAGAGCACATTGTGTGATCCAAAACAGGCTTCACAAATTGAAAAAGTGTCAAAGGGGTATGAGGTAAAACAGAGACCAAAGGGGCATGAGGTGATTGAACAGGTTTGATATTGTGAGGAGATGTCAGAGCTTCTGGGCAGTTACAGACATAAGGAATGCTGTCGGGACTGGACGAAGACACAGTAATAAGGGGGTGTACCGTTATTTGAAGAAGAGGTGCCAACACAAACGCAGAATGGAACATTCACAAAGGACTCAAAGACCACAAACACACACACACACACACACACACACACACACACACACACACACACACACACACACACACACACACACACACACACAACACAAATAATCACAGTACAGATCATCTCCACGTTGATGTCAGTTGTGTGTAATATTACTACTCAAAACTCCACAAGATAAAAACCTGCTCTCCACACAACATTGACTATTTACAACTCATTTGATGAAAATTAGATCATAAATAACTGATCATTTGAAGTCCACAGGATAAATACAAGATTCCAACAGATCATTGACAATTTGTAATTCGCAACATATGAACCAGCAGTTCTCACAGAATTACCTATTTGCAGTTGAGAAAGGATGGGGAGACTTTAAAGAGGTTAACCAGGATGTTACATGGGTGAGAGTGTATTAGCTATAAGAACAGGGTGGGCAGACTTGGATTGTTTCTGCTCGTGCATTAGTGGCTGAGGGGGTAACTGGTTGAAATATATAAAACTGAGAGGTAAGAATAGAGCGAATAATCAGAGTATCGTCCCTGAGGTGAAAAATGTCAAATTCAATGGTTCATAAGTTTAAAGCTGAGAGGGGAAAGTTTAAAGCAGATGTGAGCGTTTTTACACAGAGGTTAGTTTGCTGCCTGGAACAAGCTGCCAGAGGAGGTGGTTGAAGCAGGGACAAGAGCAATGTTTAAGAGGCACTTAAACAGATACATCAATGGGCAGGGAAGAGGGGGATTTGAATCACATGCAGTCACACAGCATTAGATTAGAATAACATCATGGCCATCGCAGATATGGTGGGCCGAAGGACCCGTTCTGGTTCATGACTGTTTTATGCCATATGACGTAACAGGCAAAATGAAAGCTCTAAACTTAAACAAAGAACTGCAAAATCTGAAGATCTGAAACAGAACAGAAATTGGTGAACAAAGTACTTAGGTCAGCAGCGTCTGTGTAGAGAATGGAGTTATTCAGAAATGAAAGAGACACGCAGAGAAATTAAAACCAGGTCTGCACACACAATTGACCACAATCCACAAGGTCAACTGCAGCTTTCAGACAGAAATGACCACAGGCCACAGAATAAAATCAAGCTCTACACACAGAACTGACCATTTACAATCTGGAGGATTAACCAACACCATACACAAAACTACCTGCTCACAGCCCATAAGATAAATAAAAGCTTCCCAGAGGGTATTGACCATTCTCAGGCTACCGGTTGAGAACCAGCTCAAGGGATCCACTTAACCATTTAAAATCTAGGGCTTAAATCCAAACCCAAGACACAATTTGCCAAATGCAATTTGTCGGTGTAAACCCACTCCAACTACCGCAGTGATGGGGAAAACAAACAAAGAAGCAAAAAAAAAGAAGAGAAGAAAGCACAAAGAAAATAGCGTTGGGGAGTGACTGAGAGCTGGCTAGTCATAGGCAATGTACTGAGCAGGAGTAAATAAAGGGTGACTTGGTAATGGCATAACGGCCTCGGTGCAGTTATTTCACTTGGATACACGCAAAAGCAGTTTACACAGGACTGACCAACAACTCCTCACACAGGACTGATCATATGCAGTCTGCATACACACAAGAGAGAACAATCACAGTCTACAGGACTTGAAAAAAAAACTCTTTCCACTCAGGAAACTGACTGTCTGCACTCCAAATATCTTTAAAAAAAATAGAAATCACTCCACACTTGAACAACTGGGCAGTCCAGAGAGTGAAAACAATCATCACTGAACGTGCAGAGACCCGGACACACTCAATCCACAAGAAAATAATGCACAGTTCCGTGTATAGATCTGGCCATTCATCGTTCACTGAATAAAATCAATCTTCCCAAACAAAAAACTGATATTTTGCATTGAAAAGAAATTTTAAAAACAGCAACATCCCACCGAAAGCATGCTGTCCATCTACAGCGCACAGGTCAGCAATGTCCAGGAATACTCTCCATTTGCCTGGATGAATGTAGGTCCAACAATACTCAATAAGCTAGACACCATCCAGCACAAAGCAGACTCATGTTTGGAACGCTATTTCCTCCCTTTATTTGGAACACACCGCAACAGCAGTGTCCACAATCTACAAGGATCATCAACAGCAGCATTTCCTAGGACCAAAAGCTGGAAGGAAAACAACAGCAGGTGTATGGCATGAGCAGCATTTCCAAGGGCTTCTCCAAGCCACACTCCTTCCGACCAGCACTGCGGCTGTCCGAAGGATTGCAATGGGTCAATCAAGGCGGCTCACAAATGAAAACAGAAGTTGCTGGAAAAGCTCAATATGTGTAAAGAGAAGCTAAAGCTAATATTGCTCAGAACCATCACCACCTTCTCCAGACAATTAGAGATGGGATGTAAATGATGGCCACATCACATGCCTGAATATGCGACAAAACTCCGAGACAATCCACGTTCCCCTTTATCCCCTTGGTATTCTCTGCGCAGCTCACAATCCCATCTATGGTTTTGCCATCAACAAACAGGGAAACATTAGATTTGATCTGTACATCTCATTCATCGAGAGAGGTTGTGCATAGCTGGGGCCCAAACATGAATCTTTTCTCAAATTCACAAGGTACAACCTGCAAACTCACAAATCAACAATTTATCAGCATGTGCTTTTCTGTCTGTTAAACAATTCTCAACACAAGCCAGCACATCACCTCCAAGTCCACGTGGTCCAAATTTGTTAATTTGCTTTTTTCAGTGGGACCCAGCTAAAATGCATCTGAAAAGTGAAATCAAGTTTCCTCCTACCACCATTTTTTGGGGGATAGAGATAATAACTCTAAGTTTGCATATCATTATGGAAAGCGATAAAGTTAGTACAGAAGTTAAATGTCTAAATTTGAGGAAAGTCACTTATCATCACATCACTTCCATTGCTCAGCATTATCACTCTCATTAGACAGGACCTGGCACATATAGACTGGGGAGGAACTGCTTGCAGTTGATTCTATTTTGGAACGGTAAGACTATTATAAAGTGATACAATGAGAATCCAGGGTCACCGTGTTCCACGGAGAGTGAATGACAAAGGCAGCATTCCAGTGAAGACTGATGAAGTGATACCATGAGTTTGATAAAGAAAATATAGCACAATGAAAACAGGTAAAGCCGTTCAAAATTATAGAGTTTGCAAAACAAGGTCCGCAAATTGAAGAGCAAACAATGGCCGTGAAATATCTTTGGCAGGTACTGTTACGGAAAAAGACACAAGGATATTTTTATAGACGTACAGTTAGAGTAAGAGAATTACCAAGGAGAGTCGAGCCTGCTCGAAACCAAAGCAGTAAATTGTCAATGAGCCAGAGGAAGCGGGTGAGGTCTTAAATGAACACTTCTCATCTGTGCTCACCAAGGAGAAACATATTGTAGCCGTGGATTTCAGTTAGGATGCTGAGGATCTACAATATGTTCAGATGAAAGTTGGGGGTGTTGTCCATAGTGAGGTGAATGGTCTCGGACTACAGTCTGATACTGATCAGCTGATAAACTGAGCACACTAATGGCAGATGGACTTTACTTCTAAGGTGAAATGTGAGGCAATACACTGTGGGAGATATGCTAACTGAAGGACATACACAATGCGCAGTAGGTACACGCAGAGTACTGATAAACTTTGGGACCTTGGTTCAAATGTCCAAAGATCACTGAAGGTGCCAGCACAGATCGACATGGGGGCCCACCTGAAGTGGGGGCGGGAATACACATGTCCTGGCAACGTGAATAGTTTGAGGCATTGAAAGGATTTAAAACAGTTTAGCAGGGTGTGGGACCTGAAACAGCAGTGAGGCAAACGAGAGGCTGGCACAGAAGTTCAAACAACAATTTAAATAGACAAGGCAGGCAAGAGCAGGGCAGGATATGAGGGAAAATTGATTAAATCAACTGCATTTATATCAATGTCATGGATCGGACAGGGAAGGCAGATCAACTCAGGGCATTTATGGGGACATGGGACTGGGATATCATAGGTATTACAGAAACACAGCTCTGGGAAAGAAAAGGCTAGTAGCTCAATGCTGCAGGGGACAGACGCTACAGGAAGGGTAGAAGAGGAGGTAAGATAGGAGGGGAGAGGTATTTTTGAATCGGGAAAACATGACAACAGTGTTCACAGAGAATATTTCTGGGGTTTGCCCAGTGAAGCTACATGTGCGGAGCACAAAAATTAGAATGTGTGATAGCTTTGATGCAATTGTCCAACAGGCCCCCAACAGTTGGTGAGAAATTGAGGAGCAAATATGTTGACAGATCTTGGATAACTGTATGAATAATAATAAGGGTGTAATGGCAGGAGATTATAATTTTCCAAACTTAGACTGGCACTGTCATAGCGTGAGGCGCTTTGACCGGAGGAATTTGTTGAGTGTGTTCAAGAAAACTGTCTCAAACAATATGTCGATAGACTGAGAGGAGAAGGGACAAAACCTGACGTCCATGTGGGAAACAAGGCCCGGCAAGGGACTGAGGTGTTATTCGGGCAACAATTTGATAAGTGACCACAATTTTATTAGTTTGAAAATAGCCCTGGAAAATGATGGCCTGGTTCACAAGCTAAAGTTATAAACTGGGGTGAGACCAATTTTGATGGTATTTGACAGGAATTTTCAAAAGATGATTGGGGAGGTTATTTACAGATAAAGGGGCATCTGGCAAGTTGGAAGCTTTTAAAAGTGAGATAAAGAGCGAAGTCAGGGCCAGCGTATTCTTGTTAGTGTGATGGACAATGCTGACAGAAATAGGAAACACTGGATGACTGGTGATAGAGGTGTTCTGGTCAAGAAAGAGAGGACACAGTTGGATCAATGCATCCCTTCAGGAATATGGGAGTGTAAGAATACACTTCATGAAGGAAATCCGGAGGGCAAAAATGGGATGTGAAGTAACAATGTTGTGCCGACCTGTTATCCTACTAAGGTCAATCTACCCTGCATAGGCTACATTTTAAAATCCTCCAAGTGCCTATCCAAGAGTCAGTTAAAGTCTCTAAAGTATCTGACTCCACGACCATTGCTGGCAGTGCATTCTACACACCCACCACTCTGTGTGAAGAATCTACCTCTGACATCTCCCCTATACCTTCCTCCAATCATCTTAAAATTATGCCCCATCATAATAGTCATTTCTGCCTTGGAAAAAAGTCTGTGACTATCCACTCCATCTCTTGCTTCTCATCATCTTGTACACCTCTGTCAACTCACCTCACATTCTTCTTCGCTCCCATGAAAAAAAGCCCTAGCTCTGTCAACTTTTCCTCATGAGACCTGCCCTCCAGTCCAAGCAGAATCCTGGTAAATCTCCTCTGCACCCTCTCCAAAGCTTCTAAACCTTTCCTCTGATGAGGTGAGCAGAACTGAACACCATATTCCAAGTGTGGTCCAAACAGAGATTTATAGGCCTGCAGCATGATGTCACGGCTCAAACTCAATTCCTCTGCTAATGAAAGCCAACACACCATACGCCACTTTTACAAACTTATCAACTTGGGTAACCACTTTGAGGGATCTATGGACATGGACCCCAAGATCCTTCTGTTCCTCCACATTGCCGAGAATCCTGCCATTAAGCCTGTATTCTGCATTCAAATTTGAACTTATAAAATGAATCACTTCGTGCTTTTCTGGGTTGAATTCCATCTGCTACTTCTTTGCCCAATTCTGTATCCTGTCATTGTCCCAGTGCAACCTACAATGCTGCCCACAGCTCCGCCAACCTTCATGTCATCAGCAAACTTACTAACCCACCATTCCACTTCCTCATCCAAGTCATTCATAAAGATCACAAAGAGCAGAGGTCCCAGAACAAATTTGAAGAAGCAAGAAATTTGAGATCTTCAACAAGATTTCACGTCAGTACTTACTGTGGAGAAGGACTAGTAAATTCAGGGAAATAGAGAGTGATGTCTTGAAAAGAGTTCACACGACAGAAGAGAGCAATTGGAGGTCTTGAAAAGCTTGATCAAATGTATCGGAGAACGTTTGGGAAACCAGGGATGAATTTGTTGTACCCCGAGCAGAGGTATTTCCCTCAAGGATAGGAGGCCGTGGAGTGGCCTTTTAGAGGTTTATGAATGCCTGAGCAGCATATAAAAAGGTGAACGGACAAGGTCTTTGCTCCCAGGGGAGGGGAGTCCTAAAGTACAGAGCATAGACTTGAGGTGAGAGGGGCAAGTTTTAAAACAGACCTGAGGGGTAATGTTTTCTACACAGAGAATGGTGCAAACATGGAACGAGGTACCAGAGGAAGTGATGGACATAAGTACAATTACAACAGTGAAAAGACATTGGGTCAGGTACACAGACAGGAAAGGTTTCAAAGGATACAGGCCAAATGCAGGCAAATATGACTTGTTCAGTTTGGGAAACCCGGTCAGCATGGACAAGTTGGGCCAAATGGTCTCTTTCCATGCTTCACAATTCTATGACTCCAGTTACTGGAGGAAGAGACTATTGAGACAAGGCATGTTGCAGAGACTGCAGCAAGTTACACAGATAGGCATGGTGGTCAGGATTGGAGTACATTTCAAATTTATGGAGGGATTGTAGAGTGGAGAGGTGGTGACAGAAATAGGAGTTGGAATGATTGAAGACACTGGGCCACAAGACATGACACAGATACAGTCATGGAGGGGAAACACAAAACAAGAAGATCAGAGACTGCATTGCCACCCTGTCGTGGGAGATTTGCTTTCACTTCTGTTGTGCTAATCCTCACAAAGACAGCATAGGCCTGGATTGATAACTGTGAACTTGCCTCTGCTGTGTTCGGAAGCTGCAGTATCACAAAGCTGAAAGTGGGCCTCCCATGACGACTAGTGATTGTGTCTGACACAGTAATTAGGGGGGAAAATATGCCATCTTCACTTGGTCGGGCCTTCACATGACTTCAGACCGACAGGAACGGGGTTGGCTCACAACTACCCACTGAAATGGCACAACAAGCCATTCAGTTCAACGGTAGCTAGGGGTGGGCAATAAATGCTGGCCAGACAGAGACACCCACATTTCATGAGTGAATAAATAATAACTGGGACCAGTGTCCTGGCCAATCATGTCATAATGTTTATGGACAGGGCTTTAAACTGACAGAGAGGATGTTGGGGCAGGGTTCAGGGGAAAGGAGAAAGGAGAAAGGAGATTTCCAAATCCAAACAGAAAATGTGATCTGAACAGCATGATGATGATGTGGCTGAAGACAAGCAGAAAGGGACAGGAAGCACAGAGTTACACAGAAACTATACAACAGTTTGTGACAGGAAATTGTAGTATAAAGTACATGACAATGTTACTTTTTGGAATGGACAAAGTAGTGCAATAAAATAGTGGCATATGAAGAGGAACTCGGAGAATATTTCTGTCAGTATTTCTTTGAATAACATGTTGTGCAACTGGCTTGGGATGTTGCAATCCCAAATCGACTGTTGTGTGACGAAGCTGAGTGAATGAGTAATGTCCACTGAGATCCTCCAGGAAATTATGAAAAAGTGGAATTCAAGGAGATAATGAAGTTTTAATGTGACCATACTAAGGACAAGCAACAATTAGAAACAAAAACAAAGCCAATCGTACGACATTGAGAGGAGAATTGACCAGTGTAAACAGAGAAAACTGACTGAAATGTACGGCTGTAAATGTACAGTGGAAAACATTTGAAGGAACACTAAAATATCCAACAAAAAGGACGTTCCATTGAAAGTGACAAAACTCAGCAAGAAATTCCTACTTATGTCTCACTCACGGTGTAAAAGAATATATTCAATCGAAAGAGCCTTAGAAGACCACAAAAGAAACTCAGAACAAATCAGAAGAAAAAGACTGCTTTGCAAAAGAGGGCTACCAAAGTAAGGACGCATGTATGAAAAAGGATTTCAAGGGACTTCCTAGCAGAGGAATGCCTTAGGAACAGGAAACATTGTTGGGATTTATTGGGATGATAGGAACAGGGCAAGTTGAAGGTGCTGGAGGTGATGAGTGTGTAACGGAAAGTGGCAAGGTTCTGAACAATGTTACAAATCCAGGAGGAATTGCTGAGCTGGAGGTGTCTATAGAGGTAGGGAGGGAAATATGTACTTTTATTTATTCACGCATGGCACGGGGGTGTCATCAGCTGGTCGAGCAATCGTTGCCCATCACTAATTGCCAGAGCGCAGCTCAGAGTCAGCCATGTTGCAGTGGGTCTGAAATCACGTCGGCGAGAGCAGCTAAGAATGTCAGATGTCCTTCCCTGAAGGGCACAAGTAAACCAGTTAAGTTTTTCCTGATAATTAAGAACACTTTTATGGTGGCCTCAATGCCCTGTAAAGCCACAGCATGACGACCCAATCTCTTATTCCCAATGCTCCAACCAATGAAAGCAAGCCATGCCAAATGTCACCTTCATCACCCTGTCTACCTGTGATGCCGCTTTCAGGGAACTATGTATCTGCACCCGAAGTCTCCCTGCTTGACAACACCATCCAGGGCCTGAACATTAGCTGTTTCTGTTCTGCCCTGGTTTGTCTTTCCAAGATTCAATAATTCACATTTATCCACCTTAAACTCCATCTGCTGTTCTTCATCCCATCAACTTGATAGATCGAGGTCTCACTGAATTCTAAGACAACCTCCTTCACTGTCCACTATACCACCAATTTTACAGTTACCCACAAAATTACCAACCGTGACTCCTATATTCTCATTCAAAATCATCAATATAAATGACACACAACATAACCGAGCCTGGCGGCACACGCATAGGCCTCCAGTAAGCACAACAAAACTCTGCCAGCACCCAATGTCAAGCCCATCTTGTACACAACTGGCAAGCTTTCGTAGGACCCCATGTGATCTAACCTTGCTGAGAGCCTTGTACCACTCTGCCTTCATCTAACTCCTCAAAGCAAAATCATCTTTTTGAGCCACGATTTTCCACACGCAAAGCCGCGCTGACTAGCCCTAATCAATCCTTGCCTTTCCAAATGCATGAAGATCCAGTCTCTCAGGATCTCCTCCAACAACGTACCCACCACTGATGTCAGTGTCACTGGGTTGTAGTTTCCAGGCTTTGCCTTGCAGCCCTAAAGTGATGCAACAACATTAGCCACCCTCCAGTCTTCTAACATCTCACTGTGGCTGTTGGCGATATAAATATCTTGCTAGAGCACCTCACAATTTCTTACCTAGCCTTCCACAATGTCTTGGGATCAACCAGATCAAGGCGTGAGGATTTATCTGCCTTTGTGCATTTTAAGACTCCTGGCACCTCATGCTCTCAAGTGGGGACGCTTTTCTAGTCATCTCTATTTATTTCACAAAGTTCCTGACGTGTGATGTTTTTCTCCACAGTAAATACTGAAGTGGAATACTTGTTTAGGATTGCATCCATCTCTAGTTGTCCCACGTATAATGGCTTTGTTGATCTTTCAGAGGCCCTATTCACTCCCTAGATACTCACCAGCCCCTGTTCAAACTCGTCAAAATGATTTTGAAAATTCAAATTAACCATATCTCCCGAACGCCAATCCCCTCCCTCACCTTATTTATTCTGCCATTGATAACCACACCAAAAAAATGAAATCAAGCAGGATCATCAAAAAAATTCCCCTTCATAAACTCATGCATCTTCTGTTGTTTCGAAGGGTGCAATTATTTTTTCTTGTCATATCCTTTATAATACATTCCAGCACATTTCTAGCTTACTGTCAGGCTAATACTGTTTGGTTTCATACTAACTGCACAAAGGGCTTCAGGAATCCTTGAGTATCAATCTGAAAAAGGGAGCTTACAGGTTCAGAGGTAATAGAGAAGGGAAATCAAATTCTGACAATTATTAAAAAGGGAATGAAGTTTAACAATAGGGAGTCCTTGCTAAAATAAATAAGTTGAGCCAGACTATACCAAGAATATTATGAACAGTATGTCAGCCCTTTGGAAAGATATCCTTGAATTAGCGACAGGCCAGAGAAGGTTCACTGGGCTGATCTTGGGAATGCAGGGATTTTCTAATGAGGAGAGGTTGAGTAGTCTGAGCTTGTCTCATTGTCGCTTAGAAGAATGAGGGAGAAATAATGAAATATCTAAGATTCTTCGTGATTTTTTCCAATGGGGTTAAAATAAAACGGTAAAGCTCAGCACCAGGCCCTTCGGACTACCATGGCTGTGCCTACCACAATGTTATTCTAAACTAATACCATCTGCCTGCACATAGCCCATATCCCTCGATCCTCTGACTGTTCATTGTATTTGTCTCAATCCTCCACAAAAACTTTGTTAATGTGCCTCACAAATCTCATTTAAAATTTCCTCCATCCTGGGCACCCAAGTATTTAATAACACTTTTTTTTACACTGGAGAAAGAGATTCTGACGATCCACATTATCTGCGGGGGCAATTCTTTTCATTTCTCTTTCCTCTGCTTTTAGCCAGAATTTAGACTGAGTTCCTTTTCCTGTCCAACCTGCTTCATCTGTAACTGAATCCTAGCCATTTCCAAAGAGTGTTGTCAGTCCCTCTCCTTTCCTCACAGACAAGGGTAACCCCAACTCCAGCTTGTCTGCCAATTCCAACAGCTTTGCCTTGGTCAATTTTTGCAAAGACCCCAAAGTCACTGCTTCCACCCCCAGAAAACTGAGTGATGACTGAAGAGCCATCCCTACACAAGGCACTCCCTGTTTAAACCAAGGGAATGCAACACCCGAAACAAAAGACCTAACGACAACCCCTCACCACATTTGTGATTAGGCTTAATTGACTCAAAGTGGAATTGTAGAATCATTGCAACAAAAGCCCCCAATCTGTTATGGGCCAGGTGAGAACTTCCTCACAAGATTTTAAGAAAGTAACCTGGGCACTAACTTTGAGATAGTCAGAAGGGTCCAGACCCGAAGTGTCAACTTTACTACTCCTCTCATGTTGCCTGGCCTGCTGTGTTCTTCCAGCTCCACACTGTTATTTTAAGACCCTAACTTTCCTATTTTATACGGGAATGTCAATTGGGTGTTCCAGGTATGATGCACTTGGTTTGAAGCAAAACAATTTATTTAAACACGACAGTTAAAACATGAACAGAAGAAAGTGGAATTTTGAACAACAAATATGGGAAAATCTAACCCACCCAATACTGTAACTATTAAAAATTAACTGTTCCAAAATAGTTACATCCCATAAACACAACCCTTGGAAAAAACATAGTTTCAAACACAGATTCTTAAAGACAGGAGGGAACAACACCCAGAGAGAGATTTCGCGTTAGGAATTATTTATTGAAGCTTGCAACCCTTTTGGATGCACAAATCTTGTGACTGCTTCAGCTAAAATATAAACTAGAAAACCTGAACTGGCCACGCCTCTTCCAATGTTAAGTTGGTTTTAAACAAAAAAAACCAAAAGGCCTCCTAAAACCCCTGGACACTTCACCACCTCTGGCTTCACAAGCGATCTTCAAAAAAACACTAAAGAATAACCTTTTTAAAGTGACTGTTTCATCACAAACTACACTCACCTACCACGAGCTGAGACCCTTCTAAAAGTGGAAACAGCGTCAGTTCATCTCGTCTGGTGCTACACTATGTACACACCCATTGAAGACGAATGCAACCCCTGGCGCCCACCATAAATACTGATGTAATCCCCAGGATACCATGAAACCCACCAGAAATACCAACGCATTCCCTGGGACCCACAGTAAATACTGAGGCAATCTCCAGGACACCATGGGACCCACTGTAAGTACTAACACATTCCCCATGGTCCCTTTTACATCCTGGCCTGCTCATTGGGGCTCTTAAACATGCATAAGAACATGAATATGAATGAGGAGCAAAAGTAGAAGATATCTGCCCACTCAAGCACGTGCTACCAATAACTATGACCATGGCGGGTCATCGAACTCAGTCCTCTGATCTAGCTAACTCCCTAAAACATGTGCTCTCTTTAATGCAAAGTACTCGATTAAACTTCTTCTTGGAAACATTCAATGATTTGGCCTCAACCACTTTCTGTGGCAGTGAATTCCACAGACTCAGAGGCGATGGCCTAGTGGCATTATCGCAGACTATTATTCCAAAAACCCAGATAATATTCTGGGAACCTGGGTTCAAATCCCACCATTGCACATGGTGGAATTTGAATTCAATAAATGCCTGGAATTTGGTGCTTAATGGTGACCATGAATCCAGTGTTGATTGTTGAAAGAAACCAGCGGGTTCACTTACGTCCTTTAGGGAAGGAAACTGCCATTTTTACTTTTTCTGGCCTACATGTGATTTCATGTGGTTGACTCTTAACTGCCCTCTGGGCAATTAGGGATGAGCAATAAATGCTGCCGAGCCAGTGACATCCTCATCCCATGAGGGAATTTTAAAAAAAAATCTCTGGCAAAGACATTTTTCCTCATCTCAGTCCTAAATGGCCTATCCTGTAACCTTAGACTATAAGCCCTGATTCCAGATTCTTTAATCAGTGGGAATACTGTTCTTACCTGTTACTATGTCTAGACCTGTTAGAATTTTATACATTTCCATGAGATCCACCCTCATTTTCCAAAACGACAGTGAATAGTCTCCTAATCAATACAACGTCTCTTCATATGTCAGTCCAACCTGGTATCAGTCTGGTAAGCATTGCCTCGATGATCAGAACATCTTTCTTCAGATAAAGGAGACCAAAACTGCACATAATACTCCAGATACAGTCTCACAATGGCCCTGTACAAGTGCAGCAAGATCTCCCTGAATCCTCTCCCTGTGAAGGCCAACATACCATTTGCCTTCTTCAACCCCTGATGCACCTGCACCCACTGTGTAAATATGAACACTCACTGGGGAATCTCTATAAACACTGACTCATTACCCCACAAATCCCTTATAATTACGAACACACTCCCAAAAGGCACAAAACCCTGACACTGTCCTTGGGCACACCTGAAAATTACGGTCAGTCACTGGGCACTCACTGTGGTCTCTCTGTGAAAATCCGTAACATGGACACACTACCCCCAGACATATGTAAACGTGGGCACCATCTTATGTTAATGACACACTGTCAACAGTATTCTGCTAAATACATCCTGAGAGTGTCCTGACAAATACTAATAATTTTCTTGGGAGATGCCTCTAACAACAGACTCTTCTTGGTGATTCCTTGTAAACTCGACCACATTACATTGGAACACTTTTTTAAAATACTGACACATGCACAATGATCCCCTGTAAATACTGACAGTCCCACTGAACTCCAGTAAACATCATCAGACTCACCCTGGACCGGCTGTAATTGCTGACAGACTTTTCCAGAGACCCATGTAGATAGTGCTGTATTCCCTCCTGAACACCCAGTAATTATTGACACATTCTCCTTGAATTCTCTACAGATACTGTTATACTGCCCAGAGATCCCTCAAAATTCGAACACATCGTGCATTAATTCCCTACCAACATTACTCACTCCCCAGACCCTCTCGTAAATACTGGAACACTTCCAGTCAGGTTCGCAGGAATTGTTAACGCACTCCCAATGGATTTGTTGTAAACATTGATGCAGTCCCCAGGGATTTTGTGTAAAAGTCTGTCACACTTCTCAGGAGTGCCCTTTAAGTATTGATGTCCACCCCAGAAATACCCAGTAAATGTTGAAAATCCTCCCCTGGGACATGGTGTAAATACAGATGCATTCCCTCTGGAGACCCAGTAAATATTAACACACTCATCCTGGATTCCTTGCGGATACTGCTTTTAGAGATACACAGCCACATAGCTCAGAATCAGATCCTTCAGTCCAACCAGTCCATGCCAACCATAAACCCAAAGTGAACTGGGGCCAAGCACAGGAAGATGGGACATGTCCCTCCGAATATTTCTTATTCAGCTGCTTACCCAACTGCCTTTTAAATGCTGTAATTGTACCCGCACCCAGTACTTCCTCTGGAAGTCCATCCTGTACATGGACCCTGTGTAAACAAAAATAAAATTCCATATTTTTTTTAATTAAAATCTTTCTCCTCTCACCTGATAAGTATGACCCAGCCTTGGAATCCCCACCCTCTTGAATTGAAATCTGCCATTCATCTTATCGATACCGCTCGTGATTTTAATACCTCTGTCGGGTTCCCCCTCAATCTCCTCTGCATGGGATCCATCAAAATGTTGTAACGATTCCCTGTAAATACTGATGCACTCCCCAGGGATACTGAATTAATGCTGGCATTCTCCCTGAACGCCCCTTGTAAATAGTAGTACACTACCAGGGACCCCCAAGTAAATAATGACAAAGTCCCCATGGACCCACTGTACATATTGAATGAATATCCCAGACACACTGCCAATACTGTCACATTCCCCAAGGACACCTTAAATACCACTCACTCATTGCAGTGAGGACAAACTTCCCAGCAAATCCCTGGGGTACTGAGATAGTTCTGAGTGATCATTCTGTAAATAGCACTCCACACAATCACTGGAAAAATTCGAAAGATACTGACTCATTAACCACAGGCTCACTGTGAATACTGACACACTCACTGGGAAACCTGCACAACTACTGATTCATGCAGGACCCAGTAACAAATGCCAAGAGTAAATCATTTTGGCCAACTCTGCATTTTTGGACAGAATCCTGGACTTGCAAGCTTTTCAAAGAGACAGTTGAACTGAGTCTGTGAGAAATACACAGCACAATCATCATGCCTGCGAATGGAGATTGAGTGTGGGATTATTGAGATAACAAGGTGTGGAGCTGGATGAACACAGCAGGCCAAGCAGCATCAGAGGTGCAGGAAAGCTAATGTTTCGGGCTGAGACCCTTCTTCAGAAAATTATTCTTCAGCCTGGAATCCCATTTTGCATCTCCGCTCTGAAAGGAGGATTGACCAAAACCAACAGTCCCTGCTCCAAGAGATAGCAGGAGCTGAGCAAAGACAGCTTTTACGCCTTGGGCGATGCAGCACAGACAGTATGGAGCCAGAGATACTTGACATTCAAATCCATTCACACACGCTCTATCTGTCGGAAAGCTGATTAACCTCAGAAGAGAACATCAAGAGCAGAATGAAAACTACAGATCTGGTGTGAAGAGAATGGGACTCAGAGTCAGTGTAACTGCCAGCCCCGATCTCACGGGAGGAGGAACCTGAACAAAGAGCTTCCGAACATGGGTCTTTCTGAACCAAAAACACTGACAGCAAGAACCTGATCCAGACCATCCAAACCAGACACCAACAACACGATCAATCACTGACTTCAGCGAAGCCACAAGTCCTCAGTCACAACCTGAGGTGAAAACCCGCTCACAAAACCCAAAGTTGAAGAGAAACAGCTACTCACCAAAACACACCTTAACGCATCAGCTGACTCAAACCAAACTTAAAAACCCACACAGTCCCAAGTCTTCATTCTGGCTCCAGGTATGGTGATCCAGAATACCACTGGGACTTCAAAACCACGTTCTGGGATGGGAGCATAAACCCCGAGACCCCAAATTCCGACACTGGGACCCTACTGGGAGGAATTCAGGCAGACAGTGTCAATGTTTGTTTTTTGTGTGTAGGTAAATAATGTCTAATAGTGGTAATCTCTATTCATAGTGTATGGTATTAACTTCATAGAGTTTACTGAGGTACCCATTTCTTAAACTATAATTACCTATAATTAATGCACTTAAATAAATTGAGATTCCTTTGCCCTGAAATACCTGTCTAAAGTCTCCTCATTCACATCCCCATAAGTAAGTCCTGTGTTCAGAATCACAGGTCTGGGAGCCACTTAAACATCAGCCAAGTAACTGCAAACCAGAATCCTCTAATACCCCAAAGACACTCTTCAAATACTCACACACTCACTGGGGACCCTCAATAAACACTGACACCTTCCGCGAGGCACCCCCTGCAAAAGAATTTCAGAGACTGGGTCAGATTTACATTATTTAGCACCTGGAGCCTGACTTGCAGTTTAACAACATTGCTGGTTCTGAAGAAGAGTCACATCAGACCTGAAACTTGAACTCTCTTTCTCTCTTTCCCTTTTTTTGCACCAGATCGGCTAGGTTTCTGCAGCATTTTGTGTTTTGTTTCAATTTTCCAGCATCCACTGTTGATTTTAGTCACATCATTGTTGACTTCTTAGCATTCATCCAGTTTTTGCAACAGTTTTTGATCCCCTGAGCATCGCAAACATTGCAAACCTTTTTCTGGAATATAGTCAGTGATTCAGTTCTTGAGGTGGAAATGATCACAGGTTTACCAGGTATTTGAGTGAAGACATTTCTGCTTATCTCAGTAAATCAGGCTGCTCTACCGCTCTGAGACTGATCCATTATGCTACATTCCTATCAGCAAAGATAGCTGCCAACAATTATCCTGACAATGTCTTTGGTAATAACATACAGTTCAAAGAGAATACCTCCTTATTCACATGCAATATAGGAATCTAAATCTAGCCAATTTAGTCGCACCTCATTATAATCCCCAGTTCCCAGAATAAATCTGCTGCCCCTGTGTTAAAATCACTCGTATGCTAATGTGTGCTTCCTCAAGTGAGGAAAACAAATCTGCACACATTTGTGTATCTCTGGCTTCAGAAGGTTCCACAAAGTGCATTGATAGAAATCGCACTGCAATGAACACATCCTTTTTGCAAGTGCTCAAGTAACTTCATGCGTAATTTGCAGGCAAAAGAAATCCGTGTTCCAGGGAGCATAATCCCACGAATGACAGGCTGTTCGACACAGCAACACGACCCTCTCACAAATATAAGCCATCGTCCTATGTTTTAAAATTAAAATATTAAGCAGAGAAAATGTCATCTAAAAAAAACTCACTCCTTGTCCCTTTGTTAAAAGAATTTGCTGATAAGATAATGCTAAAAAATGTACAATGCAATGAGACAGGGGTAAGTTAGTGGGCCGAACTGTTGAAACTGGCTCATAACGACTCTGAGACTCGACACAGTGAAGCAATAGATATACCGAATCATTGACAAAAATAGCTCAGAAACAAAGGGTTGAATTCTCATAAAACTGACAAGCAAGATGTACCATCAGATTGACAGATAGAGATCAGAATTGTTCAGAAAATAACTTAACAGGTACACTGATTGATAGTGCATGCTCGAAACCATTCTGAGTGAAATAACTTCAGTATCTACCATTTAGTCACTAAAAATTGAATCTCTGCTTCACCTAAGAAGAACAGGTGTATAGTTTACCGGCCGCCTGATTTGCAGACAAAGGAAACCTGATCCCAGAACTCTCAGGGACATTACACTGTTTGTGACAGTCCATCACACACAACAAGAGCCTCTTACACGGAGAACAGAACAGATTATAGTTAAACAGACATGCATCCCAACATGAAAATCTTCCACTAATTCTGATGTCATCTGCTAAGCTATCTCCTAGGTTCACATCCAAATCATTTATGTAAATCACAAAAAACAGTGTCCTTTTGTTCCCTACTGTCCATCTAAGGTTTATCTTTAATCTGCATGCTGCTTGTTTGAACATGAACGTGTAGCTACTAATATTTAGACTTTTCAACTGTCAGATATAACTGTGGAATCTTTCTCAATTCATTGATCATTTGGCTTCTATGTATATCTCAAGCTACTTTGAGCTATGTATGCATAATTAGTTCCTGGGGGGGAATATCTCTTGTGTATTCTGTTGAATAAACACATTTACAACCTGTAAGTTCCTTGTTCCAATTATCTGAACAAAATGTAAATATTTTTAGCCAACTCCAGTAATTATCTTTTAAGTGGCCGATTCATAATCACAATTAATTTTTAACTATTCCTAGTACAGAACATCTTGTAAACCAAATTGTTTTTCTCAGAGCCAATATTATATATCCAACAGTTTACAGTGCAGTCATCCACCTGTATGTCCAATTATTGGATTGGTCCATTATAACAGTAAAGCTAAAATTAAAGTCTATTATTTACTGCCATCATTTCGTTACTGTATTCTTGAATTATAATGAACAGCGTAATATTTGACAAGCATGAAACAAGATTGAATTTTCAATACAAGAATCAATGCAAACAATCATATTGCTCATCTCATGAATTGCAGTTAGTACCTAATGGTTCTATTGCTGTGATCACATTAATATCACTTCAATAATCAGTCTACTTTTCAGCTCTACAGAGAAAATCAAAGTTATTATTAAGTGAAGTTTAAAAAGTTACACTTTGTTCTTCTGTATTCTAATAACCACCGAAGATGTTTCATTATTATCAAATCCATGAATCAGAGTAAATATATTTCACTGCACAGTTTAATAGGCTCCATGAATATTGAATCATTGTCTCAGGACCCCTCTTTAATATTTCTCCTTCAACAACAGTAAATCAGTCAGTTATCAGCTGTGTGGATCCTAATCACGTAAGTATGTTTAATATTTACTACACTTTAGGGAGACAGTAAACCCCAGAATCGCTCTTGGCAGTAAAAAAAGAAATGAGTGAGAAGGGAGTTGTGCTGAATTCAGTGGGAAACTGATAGACCTAGCACGCACCTGGGAGGGGTTAAGGCACACAGCAGAGCATCAGGGTGGAAAAGTGGAGCTTGAGGGGAGGCATATACCCAAGGCGACCAAAATGGGTTCTGAAGGGATCATATCTAGGCATGGTGATAAAAAATAATGAGGCCCAGAGGTGTGGTTGTTACAAATTGTACTGGATCGCAGAAAGAGACTGATCACAAAGATAATCAGGAAGGGTTATGACCTGAATAGTCCAAAACCAGAGCAGAAACCCTGGTCAAATGGACAAAAAAATTCAAATATGAGGCTGCAGCTGTAACTCTGACAGCCTCCATCAGAAATATGGCCAAAGACAATAGGAATAAGCAAAGGTGGTGACTCTCACACGAGGGCATGATGATAGCTACAGCAGGGGAGGCACCTGGTGAACTCATCTACTCAAAAGGCAGTGAGGACGATGATACTGACTCAAACGGGTTGGATGGCAAAACACCCACTTATGGGCAGAGGGACAACTATGGGTGGGATGACCTGGAAGTATGAGAAGGCAGTGCCTATGGCAGCGTTATGGATCAATGTTAAAGCTTGGACAGACAACAGGGGACAAAAGGACATTTTTTTTAAAATCATTGATATAAATGATTTGCACGTGAATATAGGAGATAGGTTTGTGGATGACATCAAAAGTAGTGGTGTCGAGGACAGTGAAGAAGGATATCTCGAGAGTACAATAGGACCTTCATCACATGGGCCCACATGGTCCAATGAGCTGAGGAGTGGCAGATGGAGGTTAATTTAGATTAATGAGAGTTGTTGTATTTTAGGAAGGCAAATCAGTGCAGAAGTTATGGACTTAATGGTAAGGCCGTGGGAGTGTTACTGCACAAAGAGATCTTGGAGGGCAAGCTCATTGTTTCTTGAAAGTGGAGTTGCAGGAAGACAAGGTAGTGAAGGCGGCATTTGGTGTGTTTGCCTTTATTGGTCAGTACCTTGAATCTAGGAGTTAGTGTGTCATGTTGCAGACATACTGGACAATGGTTAGGCCACTTTTAGAATACTGCATTCAATTCTGATCTCCCTGTTACAGGACGGATGTTGTGAAACTTGAAAGGGTTCAGAAAATAATTACAAGGATGTTGCCGCGATTGGCGGGCTAGATCTGAAGGGAGAAACTGAATAGGTTGGGGATATTTTTCCTGGAATGTTGTCGGCTAGCAGGGAGAGGGAGGGGCTGCTTAGACAGGCTTAATCAGTCATGACAGGCATGGAATAGGTGAATAGTCAAGATCTTGTTCCCAGGGTTGGGAGTCCAAAACTGGAGGGAATAGGTTTAAGGCGAGAGGGAGAGGGAAAGATTTAAAAGGGATCTAAGGGACGACATTTTCATGCAGATGAAAGTGTGTGTATGTAATGAGCTGCGAGAGGAAGTGGTAGATGCTAGTACAATTACAACATTTAAAAGTCATTCGGATGGGTTTA
This sequence comes from Stegostoma tigrinum, assembly GCF_030684315.1. NCBI lineage: Eukaryota > Metazoa > Chordata > Chondrichthyes > Orectolobiformes > Stegostomatidae > Stegostoma > Stegostoma tigrinum. The sequence continues at coordinate 71,927 of NW_026728343.1, forward strand.
TGAATAGGAAGGGTTTAAAGTGATATGGGCCAAATGTTAGTAAATGGGACTAGGTGAATTTAGGATGTTTGCTTGGCATGGACGACTTGAACTGAAGGGTCTCTTTCCATGCTAAGCATCTCTATGACTCTGTGACAATTGACAGAAAATAAACCAACATACCCGTGCAGATTTGACCCTCACCACCCAACCACTGAAACTAAAGGAGGTGGAGGAGGAACCGAGGAAGCTAGACGAAGTGAACCTTTTCGGATGCAAATTGGGAACGTGACATGTGTGAAAATGAGATAAGGACAATTCTGCGGGTTGATCTTTGAAAACAATGGGGAGCATCTAACACTGTAGAAGCCCAATCTATGACGGGGGACCCTCTGGCCAGGACAGGGGCAGGAGGGAAAAGACAGGGTGCATCTCCAGAGTAGCTACACTGTAGGAAGACTGGGGCAGTCAGGCAATCTGGGGAGTTACATCTGGGACCCACTCTCAAACAGGAATATGGGTTATTATCTATCGACCCTGTAAAAGATCAAGGGCCGTCTCAGTCTACCACACAAACAGTACCCCCTCAAAGCTGGGGCTGAGTAGGCAGTAAGTGTGATCATGAACAACTGGCTGAAGCAAGTCATGGTCAGACCGGCAGCATCCCAAACTAATTCACTGAAGCCTGATGACTCAAACTGCCTCCCTATTGATTATACCTCCCAGAACACATCTGTCACTGAAGAGTATCCTACAGTAGCAAAATCCACACTGTACTTCAATCGCAACAGGATACTGTCTCATTCCAGATCCGTACCTGTGGACCTGGAATCCCAGAATAAGCTGTTGTTTACCCTGAGGAAAACAGTATATATGGTCGCAGTTGTTTCAGCAATTCCACAATAGTCCAGCCAAATTCCACCGATGTATGGCTCATGGAATTAGCAAAATTGATCTTATCAAGACCTCAACACCTCAGTCGGTCAGAAAGAACATATCCAGATCTTCAGAGTATTGAGTCACATCAGCCAGGCAGAGCTTAAAATTAAACCACGGGAAGTGCAGTTGGGACAACACAGAGTGATGTGTCTGGGATATCAGTCAGGTAGGGGCACACGATAGCCCCAGAGGAACAAAAGAATGTGATTTTAAACTATCCAGTCACACACCATGAAAGGAGTAAGACAAACTTGAAGATTGTTTAATTATTGTAGGAATAATGTGAATTTTTTTCAGAACTGGCAGAACTACTAAAAGCTCTGAGATCAACTAGGAGCCAGAGAGTCAATATATACACAAACAGTCCTGATGTCTTTGGTCTCGTTCATGACCACACACTGGCCTGGGCTCAGCGAGGATACGTCAACTGGTCTGGGGGCCACATACAGCACAAAGAACATATTAAATAGTTGATGGAAGCAGCTAATTTTGTGACTGAAGCAGCAGTAATGACAATAAGAGCCCACAGGAAAGGAGAAATGCCACAACAACAGGGCAATGAGCACGCGGGTCAGGCAGCTAAAATACTAAATGAGACAGTACAGATATTTGAGGAAGTGGCTGTAGTTACTAGAGGAAGAGAAGAAAGTTTGAAGACATTTCAAGAAACAGCCCTACAGCATGAGAAACATGAATGGGAAAAGGGTGGGGTTATGAGAGGGCAAGATGGAGTCAGGAAGATGTAGGATCAGACAGTGCCACCGCATACCATCGGCTGGCGCATCCTGGGTGGGATAAAATGCAATATCAGATGACTCACTGTTGGTGGTGGCCTGGAATAGGGAGCGATATAATAAAATGTCATCAAAGACATGTAGTCTGCAGACACAGAGTCAGGGAAAACAATCAAGATTCAATGCAGACAGCAGCCATAACCCAAAGGGCTCTTGGGAACAATCGCAGACGGATTCAACGGGCCCCTCCCCCAGAAAAAATAAATGCTGAAAGGTCTAAACATATAGAAACAGAAAAATAGGTGCAGGAGTAAGCTGTATGGCCCATTGAGCCTGCACAACCATTCAATATGATCATGACCGATTGTGTAATCTCAGTAACCCATTCCTGCCGTCTCTCCATTCTCCTTCCTCCCTTCAGCCACAAGTTAAACGGCCAGCTCCCTCTCGAATACATCAAATTAATTGGCCCCAGCAGCTTTCTGTGGGAGAGAATTCCACGGATTCACACTCTGGGTGAAGAGATTCTTCCTCATCTCAGTCCTGAATGTTTTATTCTTAGACTGTGACCCACAGTTCGAGATTTCCTCATCATCCGGATGATTCTTCCTGCATCTAGCCCACCCAGGCTCTTCAGGATTTTATTTTCTATGTCATTCCCCTTCATTCTACTAAATTCCAATGAGTACTTGCCCAGTCGATCCGGTCTCTAACCCAGTTGATCCAGTCTTTCCATAGATCATAGAATATAGAATCCCTACATTCGGGATGGGTCATTCAGCCCATCAAGTACACACTGACCCTTTGAAGAGGGACCCAGTCCACACTATGCCTGTAACCCCACAATTACCATGGTTAACAGATTGAGCCTGCACATCCCTGCACACCATCAGTAATTTAGCATGGCCACTTCACCTGCGATTTACTGAGTGGGTGGAAGCATTCCCCTGCAGATTCTGGAAAAGGGACACATATACAGGGAAAGTAGTTAAACCGGCATGTGTGCTGTTAGGTACCGAACAGAGATTCCATCTCCCGTATCAGCCCTAAAGTTCAGGTCGAACAAATTAACCGAACATTGAAAACTGGTCTAAGACCCTGACAGAGACAAGTCAAGGATGGTTTAGAGGACACCCCACCATTCTAATGAAACTGAAGTTATCCCCAGCAAAGTGACTGAGGCTGACCCCTTTTGAATTCATGACGAGACACGCTATGCAGCTGTGGGAGGACGTGGAAGGAGAACGACCAGGAATGTGCAAAGGAAATAATAGGGCGAAACAATGAGAGAGAGAACTGGCAAAGCAGCTGCATGAGCTGAGATGGGAAGTTGTAGATGGACAGAGAATCAGAGATTCGGAAAGGGAGCATAGCAACATCTGAGCTGGCATTCCTAATCCAGGAGATCAGGTCCTGGTGAAAATATTATCCCATCATGTGGCACGGCGACCACGATGGGTCAGACCCTACTTGGTGATTATTACAGTGAGATATGCACTCTTGTAGATATTAAAGTGAGGGCCAAAGTGGAAGCAAGTGGAAGCCAAATTAGGGGTCCCAATTGAAGTGAGAACATAGAACATAGAACATAGAACAGTACGGCACAGAACAGGCCCTTCAGCCCACAATGTTGTGCCGACCATTGATCCTCATGTATGCACCCTCAAATTTCTGTGACCATATACATGTCCAGCAGTCTCTTAGATGACCCCAATGACCTTGCTTCCACAACTGCTGCTGGCAACGCATTCCATGCTCTCACAACTCTCTGCGTAAAGAACCTGCCTCTGACATCCCCTCGATACTTTCCACCAACCAGCTTAAAACTATGACCCCTCGTGCTAGCCATTTCTGCCCTGGGAAATAGTCTCTGGCTATCAACTCTATCTATGCCTCTCATTATCTTGTATACCTCAATTAGGTCCCCTCTCCTCCTCCTTTTCTCCAATGAAAAGAGACCGAACTCAGTCAACCTCTCTTCATAAGATAAGCCCTCCAGTCCAGGCAGCATCCTGGTAAACCTCCTCTGAACCCCCTCCAAAGCATCCACATCTTTCCTATAATACGGCGACCAGAACTGGATGCAGTATTCCAAGTGCGGTCTAACCAAAGTTTTCTAGAGCTGCAACAAGATCTCATGACTCTTAAACTCAATCCCCCTGTTAATGAAAGCCAAAACACCATATGCTTTCTTAACAACCCTGTCCACTTGGGTGGCCATTTTAAGGGATCTATGCATCTGCACACCAAGATCCCTCTGTTCCTCCACGCTGCCAAGAATCCTATCCTTAATCCTGTACTCAAGTTATACAAAGTCCAAACACGATCATTCACCCTTACGGCAAGTTGTGTTGGGTTCCTGTTCTTCACAGGCTGGTGGCCACCTCCATCACCCACTTTGGGAATTATTCATGGATTCTGAAAGCAACTGGAGTCGAGGAAGGGAAGTTTGATTGCATATATGACAATGTAATGGGAAGGTTACATCGTGAATCGTGTGCAGGGCATGACTCTAGGAGCGATAGAGTTAGAAATAGGTTTTATGGCAGTATGGAAAGGGAAGGGGTGAAGCTGGCTATGGCAGGCACGCAGCAAACTGAAATAAGAATGAAAGCGAATCGATTAATATGGACCCCAATAAGTATTACATATAATCAAGCCTGAATTATGGGATGAGGACAAAGACAAGTGAGGTTTGTGTGTGGACAAAGTGAAATGGCAATATGCTTTATGTGTCCAGAGTATTTATGTTACCTGCAGACTGCATGCTCATGTATTGCTCTGGATTTAGTGTAGGCATGAGCCTGAAAGGGGAAAAATTGAAATTGTTCCTAATTGGTTTAAACAGGCTGCATGGTGGCACACTTTACATCGGGTCTAAGGATTCTCACCATGGGTTACCAATGTCACCGTTACAAGTGAAAATGTGGCCATGCCCCTGAGCCCAGAGACTGTAACTTTCACCTCTGAACCAAACCATTGTGAAGGCCAGCAGGATCTCTGGTCTGGGTCAGTTGTGGAACATACAGGAAAAAGTGTGACTGTTGTGCCAGGATATAAGCTTGTGCATGCAGGTTTTGACCTGACAGGAAGTACAAGTGCTCGAGTGGTGTTCCACTACCACAGAACTATTGTCTTCCAAGCTCTTATGATTACAGCTGGGTAGGAGGGGGTTTAAATCTGAGAAAGGTCTGCAGACTTTCAAAGAATCATTGGGAATAGCAAGAGCAGATGATAGTGACAGTAAACACATTAGATAGAGAACTACAATAGATGAGCAGTTTCAGAGTCTGCAGAACATACACAGAATTGCAGACAGAGGTTATCAAGATCAGGCTAAAACAGGTCAGCTCGACAGAAAGACTTCCCGCGTTATATTAGATGCCATTGAAATTTTGAAGCCTCTGTAAAACATGACCAATTCACTCATTGACCGACTGGCTGACACATCTAAGGAAGGACATATCATGCAGACATGCACAATCTATGGCAGCTGACTGTTGACAACGATCAGCACTAATCTGATGAAATTGGACATGCACCAAATCCCCAAATGGGTGACTGATAAGCAATTGTGAGAATGAGTAGAAGGGAACATATTCCTGGGACACTTGGGAATTTAACCCTTGCCAGCAGATTACTGGGTACTGAGAACATTGATGAGGAGGGATATTGTATAAGCGTCATGTTACACATCCCCAAACATGGGGACAATCATAATGTACTCCCTAAAGAAGGTCCACAATATTAGGAGATACCAAGAAGGGACTTGGCTATCACGAAAAAACACTCCCACTCACATGGTTATCATAATAAAACAGAAAAGGGAAGTGATTTAATGAAGTGTCACCAAGGAGGGGATCACTGATCACGTCCGAATGAAATGACCAGACAAAGATTTATAGCTTGTGGTTTTGTAAGTTATGGCAACTGTACACAACCTATTATTTACTGGTGAACAACTGGTCCTGCTTGCAATACACCCTGGTCTGATCAATGTATTATCTAGCGATGGCAGCCAGCTATTAAAGGAAGGATCAAAACCATGCGAAGTCAGTATTGCTATCTGCACCCAACAAAGAGCATTACCATCAGTGGACAGACCGGCCCTGAGCCGGTAAGACAGGCAGTGATTCATCTGACCAACCAGCAACATGAAGTGGATTGAGAACCATTACAGTCCAAGGCAATGGAAATACCACCGATCCCACATGTGAATGCAGTTTGGGTAAAGATTGTGGAAGGAGCTGAAGAAGTTAATCAGTGGTCTCAACATACAAAGGAGGTTTAAACTCCTGCAGCTCAAGTGGACTGGGAATTAAAAACAACAAAACTGGACAAGTCAGACTAAGGACTGGGAACTGCTGACCCAAATACACACCCTGGATCCAGATCATATCCAATGTACTAGAAAGAATACAATTCAATGTTTTGATTGTGTTCATAACACTAGTGTGTAAAAACAATGATGTACCAATGGGCTACAGCACAGGGAAACATGGGAACTGAAGGGTTTCCCCATTAGGTATAACACCAGAGAGAGTGAGTATACCCCATAAGTTACATCAGCCTGCTTAGCATTTAAGTCAAGTGCTTAGAGGAGCGAGTTGCTGGAGTGGCAAATGATTAAAGTTGACTTAAAATGGCTGTTTAGGGATGTTAGCTGGCATAAAATGGTCAAAAGGAACTTCCAGATGTGCATCACAGATTTTCACAGCCAGACTTGTACCCCCCCATACAGAGATATCGGATAAGATTCTCTGTAATTTCTGTCAACAGGTAGTTCTAAACAGGTAAGAATTTTAGTAAGGGACATTTTTAAAAAGCCAAGCTAAGCCACAGTCCCAAGTTTGTTATTTATTAAAATTTAAAAAGAAAAGTCCAATACTACAGTATTCTGAGCTTTTCTGTTAATTGTAAATTAGAAAGGCATATAACAAACCAGTGTCAAAGAGTTAGCTAAGCTTCTTGAGTAAATATTTGTAGGCACTGAAACGAGGCCAATTTCATTAGAGGAAAGATAAAGCATTAAATGGTGTCAACAGAACATCTACAAAGCACCATAGCCCGGAGTGGGGACAAAAGACGGCTGTAAAAACGCAGTAATTAGGACTGCAGAGAGATTACCATCCAGTGATCAACGGAAAAGGGATAGAGACAGATTACAAAATAGAGTGAAGATGCCGTTATGTCGCCTAGAAATTTGAAGAATATAAGCGAGTTTCTTTTAATGACTAGGTAAATTAGTAAAGAAATTGAATTTCACTCTCATCTGTGGAATTTGAATAGATACTGTCTCGCTCAGTAAAGAAAATTAGTGATGCAGAGTGCTTTGACAAGAGACATTAAAAATTTATCCATGAATTAAATACTGTTCCATAACTCACTGGCCGCATCTGAGTGCTGGGTCTTGTAATTGGAACTGCAAGTCAGAGAGACTGTTTGTTTGATTTCTCAGGCCAAGTGAGAGAGGGGCCATTCCCAATCTGTCAGCTATCACAGAACTGTAGTAACCTTAAATTAGAGCTTATTTTAAAGAACTTACAGTAAGTAGTAGAAATTAATATCATTTCCAATTTTATGAATTCAGTTAACAGCGAAAATAAAGCCCAACACAAAATTTGGAAGAGCCCTCAGTGATAAGGGAGTATTGGTAAATAATGTGTGCAGCTGGTAAATGTTTGGGAAGGAGTATAAAACTGTCAGGATTGAAACGTGATTTAACAACAGGTATTCTAAAGGCAAATAATAAAGGAATCAGGTAAACATCAACTGACTGTGGGAGCACCAGGTTCTGTCGAGCCATTAACTATGTGTTTACTGGACTGGTTGTATCGATTAGGCAAATGTGGCTACCAATTACACTAACATTGTATGTCATTACTGTAATGTGAAATGTATAAAAATACTGCACTTGGTTGGGGGGGTGGAGGGAGACAGCACCAGAAACTCTCCCACAATGCATTGCTAAGGAGCTCCACATTGCTAAGGTTGCTCGTGCTGCTGAACACAGAACTCAAGACCTGTTTGATATTTCACCCATCAACAGTTGTGGAGTGTCTTTTTCTGACTGGAGGTCGGGGCTAGTGCTGTTCCACAAGGATCAGAGCTGAGACCTCTGTTGTTTTGAAAAATATATACATACATGCATATACAAAACAGACACAGAAACACACACAGACCTCTGAGGTGATGCATTCCGGGAGGACATTTGCAAGGGGAGCGTAAACAATAAATGGAAGGACCCAGAGTAGCACTGATATACAGACAGATCTTCAGGTCCAAGTCCATAGCTCTCTGATAGTGGCAGTGCATGTGCATAAAGTGGTAAAGGAGGACTATGGCATGCTTGCTTTCTTCTGTCAGGGGGCTGAATATAAAGTCGTAATTTGGCCACCTTTGGAGTGATGTGTGCCGTTTCGATCACTGCATTACAGGAAGGGTGTGGAGGCTTTGGAGAGGTTGCAGAAGAAGTTTACCAGGATTTTGCCTGGCTTGGACGAACTTGGGTTATTATCACTACAGTCAGTGGCTGAGGGGTGACCTGAGGGGGAGAGAGTGGATAGTCTGAGCCTTTTCCCTCAGGTGAAAATGACAAGTTCTAGGGGCAACAGGATTAAGGTGAGAGGGGGAAAGTTTAAAGGAGGTGTGTGAGGCACATTTCTTAGACAGAAGGTGATAGCTGGCCACAATGTACTCTCTTGGGAGGTGATAGAAGCAGAAACGTTTAATCACAACATTTAAGAGGTAATAGGGCAGGCATATGAACAGGCCGGGAAGAGAAGGGATATAAATCATGTACAGACAGATTGTATTACTTCAGAATGGCATTAATATTAGAATAGACGTAGTGGGCCAAAGGGCTTCTTCCGGTGCTGTACTGTCCTGTTTTCTACGCGGCAGAAATAGTGGAGCCGCAGTTAATATTTTGAGGAGAAAACATCTCTTCTTTAGAACACACAGTGAGTTTATGCATTTTGAGGGAAACAACATGGAAGGGGAACATATATTTGAATGGCACACAATGGCAAAGAGCAGGGAGCGGGGACTTAATATCAATTACAAATCTTTAATCGCAGGGACAACATAACCAAAATGCATTGAGGAAACTGTATGGGATCTTGGGATTCATTAATGGAACCAGCAGCTTTATCAGAGCCCTACATGTGTTCCGCTCTACAGCCCAGCACTGTTAGGATAGATGTGTGAATGTTAGGATAAGTAAGAATGTCTCCAGCGGCTATCCCTCTGCCAGATATTCAGCTTTTGGGACTGCTGAAGGACATGGGTCTCTCTGAGGAAAATGGATGGGCCAGTCACTTTTTGGACACTGGAATTATGCTTGTGTTACGCAGCATTTCAGAAGATTTAACAGAATTATTGTTGTAGGGGTCTCTCCCGTCAGAAGCTTAAACAGGAGATTCTGTGGCAGTGTGTGTAAATTTCGGATGGTTTGTTATTTGCCTTGTACTTGGGTTAAGGAGGTCTCTAAACGTTTCGGGTATGTTGTTAAGGGTGAGATTGAAAGGCCAGAAATTATTCTACACGTTGATAGCAATGACATTTTTGGGGAAAAGATTAAAGCATCACAAATTGAATTTGCCCGGTTAGGTAAAATGTTTAAAGAAAAAACCTGACAAGTCGTAGTTTCTTGTTTACTCCCAATGCCAAAAGAGGTAGGGAGAAAAAGGTTAAAGGAGATAAATCGATGGTGAAGAGCTGGTGTATTGTTCAGGGATTAAGGTTTTTGGACAATTGGAATGCCTTTTGGGATAGAAAAGACATGTTCCAAAAGAATGGGTCTAACGTAAACTGGAAAAGGATCAATATCTCAGCAAAGAGTTTTGATCATTCCATTAAAGGAGAATTTATACTGACAAAGAGGGGGGAGAGGGGGAATTATACGTAGCAGCGTAAACAGAAGGATTGACAAGGAAGGTTCTGAATGTGAGGAGAGCACATCAATTGCAAAAGAAAGATGAGAGAGTCAGAGTATGCAGTAACTCTGAAGAACTTTTCAATGCAAGGAGTCTTGAAGTTAAAGCTGATGAACTCATGGCTATGACAGAAACTTGTCTGTGAGATGGACAAAACCGGCAGCTCAATGTTCCAGCTTTTCGGTGATGTAGGAATAGAAAAGGTGTGTGCGCATGTGGTGATGAGTGAGTGGGGTGGGGGGTGGTTTTTATTAAGGAATACATAACTGCATTAACTAGGGAAAATATTTCTGAAAAATCATTCACTCCCCCACTGAATGAATAAAGAAAGGGAAGATCACTACTCTTGGCTCCCAATAGTAAGAGAGAAATTGAGAAACAAATATGTTGGAGATCTCAGATATATATAAGTATAATAAGGTTGCAATAATGAGGGATTTTAATTTTCCAAATATTGTCTGAGACGGCCATAGTGTTAAAGGCTTGGGTCGTGATAAATTTGTCAAATGTGTTCAAGAGTTTTCTTTGTCAATATGTGGATGCTCTTACAAGAGGAGGAGTAAAACTGGACTTCTTTTGGGCAATAAGGCAGGGAAAGTTACTGAAATAAATGTGGCAGAACACTTTGGGTCTAGTGATCATAATTCTATTAGTTTCAAAAAGGTTATGGAAAAAGATAAGCCATCCATAAATGTTAGAGTTTTGAACTGGCGTCTGGCAAATTTCAATGGTATGAGACAAGAACGTACAAAAGTTGATTGAAGCAGACTGTTCGCAGGCAAAAGGACGTTTGACAAAGTGGGAGACTGTCAAAAGTGAGATGACGAGAGTTCCTGTTAGAGCGCTGGGTAAGGCTGGTAAGATTAAGTAACAATGGATGAATAAGGATGTTGAAGTTCTAGTCGAGAATAAAAGAATATTATTTCTGACATAGACAACTTGATTCAATTGAATCTCTTAAATCATTATCGTGTGTGGCATTGCTAAGAGATAAATCAAGAAGACAAAGAGAGATTATCTCATAACTTTGGCAGATAAGGTAAAGGATTAATCTACAGAGATTCTACAAATACTAAGAGCAAGAGGGTAACCAGAGAGGGGGCAGGGCCTTTTAAAAATCAAAGGCATCATCTTTGTGTTGAACCCCAGGAGATGGAAGAGATACTACATGTTTATTTCTTGCCAGCTGTTTCTGTGGAGAAAGAAATGGTGCCTAGAGAATGCAGATAAATAATCTTTGATGGTTTCAAAAAAACTTCATATGAAAAAAAAGACAGGAAGTTTGGGAGTTCGTGGAGAACATAAAGGTCGATAAATCTCTGGGAACAGATCTAATGCATCCCAGAACATGTGGGAAATAAGGGAGGAAATTACTAGAGTCTTTGCAAAAACATTTGCATCATCTGTAACAACAGGTGAAGTACCTGATGACTGGAGGGTAAGTTAACGTTAAATCTTTCTTGAAGATAGATTGTATGGTGAAACTGGGGAACTACAGACCTGTGAGACTGACTTAAGTTGTGGGTAATTTGTTGAAAGCGAATATAAAAGATAGGATTTATGGACATTTAGAGGCAAAGATAAAGAGTAGTCAGCATGGTATTTTGTGTGGAAAATTGTGAACTCAGACTTGATGGTATTTTTTGAGGAGGTTACCGAAACAATGGTTAACGGCAGAGCAGGAGACGAGGTTCTGCAGGGTAGACCAATTAGTAAAGTTAGGTTTCAGGGTGGGCTTGTCAATTGAATATGGAATTGGCTTAACAGCAGGAGTCAGAGAGTAATGGCGGAGGGTTGCTTTTCAGACTGGAGGCCTGTGACCAGCAGGGTTTTAGGTGAGATTAGATTAAATTCCCTACAGTGTGGAAACAGGCCCTTCGGCCCAACAAGTCCACACCTCCCCTTGTAGCATTCCATCCAAACCCATTCCCCTCTCACCCACACACCCCTGAACACTACGGGCAATTTAGCATAGCCGATCCACCTAGCCCACACATGTTTGGACTGTGGGAGGAAACTGGAGCACCCGGAGGAAATCCACACAGATATGGGGAGAACGTGCAAACTCCGCACAGACAGTTACCCGAGGCTGGAATCGAACCCGGGTCCCTGGTGCTGTGAGGCTGCAGTGCTAACCACTGAGCCACCATGCTGCCCAGAAGGATCCACCAGGATCAGTTCTGGATTCTCTTTTGTCATTTTATTTAAATGATTTGGATGAGAATATTGAAGGTATGGTTAGTAAGGTTACGGGTTACACGAAAATAGTGGCATAACAGACAGTGAAGAAGGTTATCTACAATTACAAAGGGATCTTGATTAAAAATGGGCTCAAAAAATGGCAGATTGTATTTAATCTGAATAAATGTGAGGTGTTGAATTGTGATGGAACAAACAAGGGCAGCGCTTATACAATTAATGGTCGGGCCTTAGGTAGTGTTTGAGAACAGGGGACCTAGGGGTGCAGGGACTTTTTCAAAAAAAAAATGTTTGCATCACATATACCCATAGGGTGGTTAAAAGGGCATTTGGCATGCTTGCCTTCATTGCTCAGTCCTTTGAGTATAAGAGTTGGGATGTTATCTTGAGGTTGTCCAGGACATTGGTGAGGCCTTTTTCAGGAATATTGTGTCCAGTTCTGGGTGCCTGATTATAGGAAGGATATTATCAAACTGTACATTGTTCAGAAAAGACTTACCTGGATGTTGCCTGGCATGGAACATTTGGATTATAAAGATAGGCTGGAATTTTCTTCATTGGAGTGTAGGAGGTTGAAAGGCAATCTAAAATAATGAGCACTATAGATAGAGTTGATGGTACTTGCCTTTAGATGGCGAATCTCAAAACTAGGGGACACACTTTTAAGGTGAGAGCAGAAAGATTTTTTTTAAAAAGGCTTTTTTTTAAACTTGGAGGGTGGTTTCTGTCTGAAATGAACTTCCTAAGGATGTCGTGGATGCAAGTACAATTACAACATTTAAAAGGCATTTGGATAGATACATAAATGGGAAAGGTATAGGTCAGGAGCAGGCCGGTGGAACTGTTCAGTTTCGGGTAATGGTCAGCATGGACTGGCGAGTCTTTTTCTTTGCTGTATGACTCTGGCTTTAAGAAATACTAGAGGTAATGAGTACACACTCACTGAAAACATGCTGAACCTTGATAAAGCTCTGGTGAGGTCACAGTCAATCAGTGCATCCAACTTTGATCAGGAAGGATGCAAGGGCCCTTGGAAGTGTGGAGTACAGATTTACTGCTGTAGTTCATTGAGAAAGAAAACATTTCCAACACCCAGGTCCTCAGTGCAAAGCAGTGACCATTCTGTCCTAACCACGCGGGACATTGGGACCAATAAATATCTTGGCGGTAACCTGGGCCTCTCGCCGCCTGAAACCTGCAGCCCTTTTCAGTTTACTGCAAAATGCATGACGAAGATCAGCTCCAACAAAACTTGCGTTCACCCGGTTACGTCAATCAAAATGATACTGCGCCTGCGTACAAACACCGGCCGGAGCGTTGCTGTTCTGAGGAAGGGTCACCAGATCCAAAACGTTAACTCTGATTTTTTTTCTTTCTTCACAGATGCTGGCAGACATGTTGAGCTTTTCAAGCAACTTCTGTTTTTTCTTCCTGATTTACGGCATCAGCAGTCGTTCCGGTTAGGATTGATCACGTGTTTCCGCGTAGCCACGCCCCCTTGCTGTTTCCGATCGGTTGGAGGACCGACCTGCCAAGCTCAGTCCTCCAGTCCCGCCCCTTCCTGTCTATTGGACCGAACCAGCCGTCGATCATGCGTGCACTGTTTTGGGGTAGGGGAAGAAGTATGCTTCGTGATTCGCGTTTCCCCTGCTGTTGCTCAGCTTCAGGAGTGAGGATTCACTTTGAGGTGGGGAAGGAATGTGTCTCAGCTGCTATCGTCCATGGTTCACAGCTCCTAGACTCGGAACATTGCAATCAGTCAGAACAACGGAAATGCTGAAAACGGGCTGTCAAGATTAAGTTAACAAAGTGTGGAGCTGGGTGAACACAGCAGGCCAAGCAGCATCTCAGGAGCGCAAAAGCTGACGTTTCGGGCCGAGACCCTTCATCAGAGAGGGGGATGGGGAGAGGGTTCTGAAATAAATAGGGAGGTGGGGAAGGCGGACCGAAGGTGGATAGAGGAGAAGATAGGTGGAGAGGAGTGTGTAGGTGGGGAGGGGATAGGTCAGTCCGGGGAGGACTGACAGGGCAAGGAGGCGGGATGAGGTTGGTAGGTAGGAAATGGAGGTGCGGCTAGAGGTGGGAGGAGGGGACGGGTGGGAGGAAGAACAGGTCAGGGAGGCGGGGACGAGCTGGGCTGGTTTTGACATGCAGTGGGGGAGGAGAGAATTTGAAGCTGGTGAAGTCCATATTGATACCACTGGGCTGCAGGGTTCCCAAGTGGAATATGAGTTGCTGTTCCTGCAACCTTCAGGTGGCATCGTTGTGGCACTGCAGGAGGACCATGATGGACAGGTCATCTGAAGAATGGGACGGGGAGTGAAAATGGTTCGCGACTGGGAGGTGATACCATTGGGCTGCAGGGTTCCCAAGTGGAATATGAGTTGCTGTTCCTGCAACCTTCAGGTGGCAGCGTTGTGGCACTGCAGGAGGACCATGACGGACAGGTCATCTGAAGAATGGGACGGGGAGTGAAAATGGTTCGCGACTGGGAGGTGCAGTTGTTTGTTGTGAACCGAGCGGAGGTGTTCTGCAAAGCGGTCCCCAAGCCGCCGCTCAGTTTCCCCGATGTAGCGGAAGCCACACCGGGTACAGTGGATACAGTATACTACATTGGCAGGTGTGCAGGTGAACATCTGCTTAATATGGAAAGTCATCTTGGGGCCTGGGATGGAGGTGAGGGAGTAGGTGTGGCGGCAAGTGTAGCACTTCCTGCGGTTGCAGGGGAAGGTGGTGGGGTTGGAGAGGAGTGTGGAGTGACAAGGGAGCCACGGAGAGAGTGGTCTCTGCGAAAGGCAGACAAGGGTGGGGATGGAAAAATGTCTTGGGTGGTGGGGTCGGATTGTAGATGGTGGAAGTGTTAGAGGATGATGCGTTGTATCTGGAGGTTGGTGGGGTGGTATGTGAGGATGAGGGGGATTCTCTTAGGGCGGTTATTGGGGGGGGCGGGGTGTGTGGGATGTGTTGTGGGAAATGCAGGAGGCACGGTCAAGGTGTTCTGGACCACTGCGGTGGGGGGGGGGGAGAGTTGGGGTCCTTGAAGAACGCCGACATCTGGGATGTGCGGGAGTGGAATGCCTCACTCTGGGAGCAGATGCGGCGGAGGAAGGAATTGGGAATAGGGGATGGAGTTTTTGCAGGGGGGTGGGTGGGAGGATGTGTTCGCAATAAACAACTGCACCTCCCAGTCGTGAACCATTTTCACTCCCCCTCCCATTCCTCAGACGACATGTCCATGATGGGCCTCCTGCAGTGCCACAATGATGCCACCCGAAGGTAGCAGGAACAGCAACTCATATTCCGCTTGGGAACCCTACATCCCAATGGTATCAATGTGGACTTCACAAGCTTCAAATTCTCCCCTCCCCCACTACATCTCAAAACCAGCCCAGCTCGTCCCCGCCTCCCTAACCTGTTCTTCCTCCCACCTATCCCCTCCTCCCACCTCTAGCCGCACCTCCATTTCCCACCAACCAACCTCATCCTGCCTCCTTGACTTGTCCGTCCTCCCTGGACTGACCTATCCCCTCCCCACCTATACTGTCCTCTCCACCTATCTTCTCCTCTATCTATCTTTGGTCCGCCTCCCCCTCTCTCCCTATTTATTTCAGAACCCTCTCCCCATCCCCCTCTCTGATGAAGGGTCTTGGCCGAAACATCAGCTTTTGTGCGCCTGAGATGCTGCTTGACCTGCTGTGTTCATCCAGCTTCACACTTTGTTATCTTGGATTCTCCAGCATCTGCAGTTCCCATTATCTCTGATGTCAAGGTTAAGTTTCCAATTTGAAAATGATTGTGGCCATGATGGTCCGACAATGTGATAATCTTTGAGTGATGATCCTGTTCCTCTCAGTGTAACCCAATAACAGCAACACTTTGCATTTATATGGAACGTTTCAGATATTTACCAAACTAAAATGTTTCAAACATTGAATAAAAATGGTTTATTTTACATTGTGTATCTTAAAGAAGTTTAAAGAGATGTAAGGAGGGAATTCCAGAGCTTGTAGTCTCAACAGCTGCAAATGGTGAATGCTGTGTTAGAATGGGGTTTCGGAAAATGTTTGTAGAAAGTGTAATTGGAGGAGTGCCAGGAACTCATTGGCTCTTAAGGCTGGAGGAGTTTAGAGAAACTGTAACAGACAGTACCACAGCCGTACAGGAGGTGTCTGCTGCCTGAAACAATGTAATGGATACTGTTCAGAGGACAGGTCAGTCAAACTGAAACTTTAGTCATGATTTCTCTCTTCAGATGTTGTCAGACCTGCTGAGCTTTTCCAGCAAATTCTGTTTTGTGTTAATAATAGGGACTGTATCATGCCCTTACAAACTGTCACTGATTTCTGGCAAAGAGGTCTTGGTCTGCTCGATACTTACTGGTGTTCCAGAACAAGGTGTTGACCTCGGCACAGCATTGTAGACAGGCACATTCAAGGTTTAGGACTTCATGATGAGGACTCACTAAAGCTTAGGGGAAAGTGCTGCCAAGGTGCAGTGGGCATAGGGCACTGAACAGGGCTTCCTGCCAAAGTTAAATGGGTGTCCATTCAGTTATCGGACCCTCCTGGTGCCTGGAATGCATGTAAATACAGGTTGAGTGAAGTAAATGATGCCTTTGGTTTGTTTGGATGCAGACACAGAGTTGTACTGCGTAGACACAGACCCTTCAATCAACCCATCCATGCCAATCAGATATCCTAAATTAAACTCCCCCCATTTGGCCCACAACAAAACCGTTACTCCTTATGTACCAATCCAGATGCCTTTGAATGTACTTGCCTCAGCTTCTACCATGTCCCCTGCTAGCTCATTTCATACACGCACCAATTTCTGCATGAAAACATTGCCCCATATGTACCTTTCATTTCTTTCCCTGTCACCTTAAACGTATACACTCTTGGTTTGGACTCTCTCACTCCATGAAAAAGACCTTGTTTATTTCCTCTATCCATGCCCCTCATGATTTTATAAACATCTATAAGGTCACCCCTCAGCCTTTGACGCGTCTCTGACAAATATACCCCACCAACCCAGGCTATTCTGTCTCTCCCTGTAGCTTAAACCTAGCCACTGTGGCAACATCATTGTAATTTTTTTTTCTCAACCCTTTCAAGTTCCGCTCAACATCCTGCCTGTAGCAGGGAAAACAAAAGTGCACACGGTATTCCAAAAATGGACTAACCAATGTGCTTTGAAGCAACAACATGACCTCCCAAATCTTATACTCAATGCAATGACAAATAAAAGCAAGTGTAGCATACACCTTCTTCACTATACTGCCCTCATGTTCATCTGAAGCAATTGGATCAGGCAACTGGTTTTCAAAATTATGAACTTCACCTTTAATGTCAAGTATAGTCCAGCCATTGTTAGCTTAATCCTTTATCACCATTAATTTCAGTTTTACTTGTGTTCCTTAATGTCATGCAAATTTAAGTGAGTCCTATTTTGTGACATCATACCACAGCCTTGTGCCAAACATCAACATGATTCGAAGTATGAGTTTGAGGTTAATTTCAGTATGGCACCTCGGAATTCAAATTGCTTTTGTAAAGTTAATTGTAATTCAGAATTCACAGAGAATGTGAAAAGAATGTGAATAATATGATTGGTTTCCAACAATCACAATTACTAAAAACTCACATTCCAATTTTTCACGCTATTTTATCAAATGTATTATCAGGTATGAAGATGCAACATGAATGTTGGAAATTTGTCAAATGCAGAGCCTGGATAAAGTCTGAGTCTTTAGAAAAAGTGTATGCAGTCTGAAAATTAGATCAGTTTCTGGCTCAACCTTCACATGAATTGAAGTTGCATCATTCGAATGGACTGTATATCCCACAGTCACTAGTTTAGTGAAAGTTTTAGTCTCCGTTTGTTAGGTAATGTATGTTTGGTTGATGTGCTGCTGTGTATATACATATGCACACACATACATACACACAAGACTTTTTTTTAAGAATAAAGTATATTTTTGAAAAAGAAAAAGGTCTGCAGCAGAGTGGGGACATTGAGGTAACTGCTCCCCAAGGGAGAAGTGATGGAGGACACAGGGAACTTGGTTCTCTTCACAACCAAACCAGCTGAGTCGACTTGGTTTAGGGAAGTGGTGTTGAAGGATCCTAGCGAAGTTGCTTCAGTGCATATTGGTCTTGGTCAAAACTATTGTTGCTTTTCACTAATGCTGAAGGAAGAGAATGTTGAAGGTTGTCATTGGAGTTTGAATCACAGCATTGATGCAGCACGCAAAGAAACCATTTGACCATACTATCTGCACTAGGCTTCAGAATGAGAATATCTCACCCAATACCATTCTTCTGCCTTCTCCCTCTCATCCTGTACATTGTTCCTTTGCAGCCAATGATCTAATTCCCTTATTGAATAATTTGATTCATGAACAAAGATCATGGGGTCTGCTTTGTGCAGAATGGATTTGAGTTGCTTCGTAGTTTTGGAGTTACACTATCAGGCAATTGGGGAGTAATCCATCACATTGCAGACACATGCCTTGGCGATGGTGGGCAGACTGTGAAGTCACTGTAAATTTCCTAATCTCTGACCGATTGTAGTCACAAAGTTTATATGGCTGGTTATGTTCAGTATGTGGCCGAAGAAAGCACCAAGATGTTGATAGTGCAGGATGCAATGATGAAAATTCCCTTGAATGTCAATGCAACTCCTTAGATTCATTCCTGTTGTAGATGACTATTGCCTGGCAATTACTTGTAATCATTCCAAGACTGGATCTTGTCAGAGTCTTGCTCTACGTGGACATAGACCATTTCAGTGATTGAGGCGAATGGAATATTCTGGAATATTGTACAATCATCAGGGAATAACTCCATTTCTGATCTTCTGAAATAGGCGCAGTCGTTGATGAAGCAGCTGAAGGTGTGTGGGCCAAATACACCACACTGAGGAATTCTTGCAGTCATATCCTAAGGTGAAGATGAATGGACTCCAGTAAGTACAATCATCTTCCTTTATGTTAAGGAGTACCCCAACCAGTGTAATATTTTCACACGAATTCAAATTTTGGTCCTTGATATGACACTCCATCCACTGCTTCCTTGATATCACAGGCAAACATTTCCCAGTTTGCTCCCAGTCTGATGACAATGGTATGGAGTGAGTTGAAATGAAAGTTTGAACCCAGTCCTACAGTCAGAGTACCCAAATGGTGTCTCTCCATTGTGAAAGTTCTGGTCCATCTGCAGATTGACTTACTGTGACTCCTTCCCTGCAGTCAAAGCAGAGTTTTTGCTGTGACTATGTCAGTGAATTCCCAGTTCAGATGGGTACGCGAATCTCTTTCCACGTTCTTAAGTTTCCATGGTTTCTTTGAGTCAACAGTACATTTACATTCTGATCGGCTTTATGATCGGCTGAATCCTTGTCCTAATGTAGAGCACGTGCATGGCTTCTCTCCAAAGTGAACAGTGACATTCTCTTTAATGTTCAAAATCCAGGTATATTCAGGTTACTATGAACTGGTTATCTGTCAGATTCTATCCTGCTGTTTGGTTTGAGTTTCCCAACTGCACATCCAATCTCGGAATCCTTACAATACAGAAAGAGGCCATTTGGCCA
This sequence comes from Stegostoma tigrinum, assembly GCF_030684315.1. NCBI lineage: Eukaryota > Metazoa > Chordata > Chondrichthyes > Orectolobiformes > Stegostomatidae > Stegostoma > Stegostoma tigrinum. The sequence continues at coordinate 91,308 of NW_026728343.1, forward strand.
ATCAAGTTTTCACCAACCCATCAAGAAGCATCCAACCCAGACCCATCTCCTAACCTCTTCACATAGCCCTATATTCCCCATGGTTAAATCACCTAACCTATACATCCGTGGAATCGATGTGCAATTTAGAATGGCCAATCCACTGAAATGCACATTTTTGATCTGCGGGAAGAACCCATGCAGGCACGGGGTGAGTCTGACAACTCCACACAGTCAGCCGAGTTAGGAATCGAAGCCGGGTCCCTGGCCGTCTGAGGCAGCAGGGTGAAACATTGAAACACCGTACTGCCTCCCTCTAATATTCTGTGCAGCCTATTAATCTGAACTTGTTTAAAAAAAACTGAAAAAAAGAATGCAAGAGAACACAGAAAAGCACAAGGGCAGGTTGTGAAATGGAGTTGAATGAAACTGGAAATTTGTGGGGCTGGTGTAGGAGAAAGTTGTTGTGAAAGCTGCTGGATTGTCATTCAGTGGCCTCCTCCACATCGGGGAAACCAAGTGGAGGCTTGGGGACCGTTTTGCAGAACATCCACGCTCGGTTCACAATAAACAACTGCACCTCCCAGTTGCAAACCTTTCAACCCCCCCTCCCATTGCTTAGATGACTTGTTCATCCTGGGCCTCCTGCAGTGCCACAACGATGCCACCTGAAGGTTGCAGGAACAGCAACTCATATTCCGCTTGGGAACCCTGCAGCCCAATGGTATCAATGTGGACTTCACAAGCTTCAAAATCTCCCCTCCCGCCACTGCATCCCAAAACCCGCCCATCCCCGCCTCCCTAACCTGTCCTTCCTCTCATCCATCCCCTCCTCCCACCAGAACCCCCACCCCCGTCTCCTGCCTACTAACGTCATCCCGCCCCCTTGACCTGTCTGTCCAACCTGGACTGACCTATCGTCTCCCTACTTCC